>NC_031773.1:4503954-4795964 GCF_001522545.3 Parus major
AGGAAGGAAGGAAGGAAGGAAGGAAGGAAGGAAGGAAGGAAGGAAGGAGCTGACTTCTTCCTACATATTTGTCTCAAGAGGTACGTACAGTGTATTTGATGGTCAAAGATAACTTAAAATGACCTTCTACAAATGTCCTACTGCACAAAACAAGAAAAATCCATCACTTTAAATGTCTGGAAAAGTTCATTATGCTTTCTCTAGTCTCTGTGGAGCATCTTGAAGCAAAAGCATCGTAAATATATCAATTTTCTATCGCCACCTATGAGTGAAAATGTAGAACTGCAAATTATTCTTTTGTGTATAACAGAGGAAAGAGATGTAACAGTTGCAGTAAAAATATTTCCAGAAGTATATATTATGTGTCTGAGGCAAAACCAACTACAATAATTTGTCTGTGGAATAAATAAGCCAATTTTCAACATATTAATTAATTAATTAATTTATTAATTTATTTCTTAATTTATTAATTTATTAAATTTTATTCATATAATACATTTTGGGACTTATTCCGGTAGTTCTACTGTCCTGTCCTAACTGAAGCCAATATTTGAGTGTTCTGTTGTCCAAGATGAAGACACCTCTGATTTGGATGGTGCATACCACATAAAAGCAAAGGTGGTCTCAGCCTCCTGTATCTACACAGTATTCTAGGCTATGAACTCAGATATAGGTACTGATTTAATGTCAATCAGTGCAAGAGGAGAGGAGGAAATAGGAGAGACACAGATAAAAATTTACTTAAACCAGCAGCAGGGTCAAAGTGGAATAGAGCAGAAAATCTGAGTGTGTAAACCAGTGAGATATAGAGTGGTTGAACAATGAAGCTGAAAGGAGAGTCAGGATGTGCAGGATGACAGGGTTAGGGAGGAAATGGGTATGGCTGTTGAAAGTATGTGATCCCTAAGGTCACAGAGAAGGAAGGAATGAATCCTGTGAGATGGAAACAGCAGGACTTGAGGAAGAGTAAAGCAAAGTGAAGACAACACAGAATGTGTTGAGATGCTCCTCTAGGATCCAGTAACTCTGGATATCATATTTATCTGAACCACAATCTTCCTGTGTGATTGGAAAAAGAAGGAAAAAAAGAATAACTCTGGGCCCAATTCGTGGTAGGAGTCCTGGTGGGATTCATTGAGTGAATGAAAACTGCAGCACAGAGATCTCTGAGCGAGTCTCCCCAGACTCCTGAAGAGTCATTGAGGAAAAGGCACATGTAGGCTGTGAATCATCTGCATGCATTTGGCTGGATGAATTGCATTTAAAAACGCCTATTTTGCTCCATTGTCTTTGAAGGGAGTCAAGGGTGCCCAGCTCACATGGAGACTTCTGGAGCAGTTGTTCAGCTGCCTCCTCTCGTGAATGGAGAGAAATGGGCATTTCCAGTGTGTGAGTCATTCCAGCTATCCTGAGCACTTGTCTAAATTGCCTTCTGGAATTGCCTTTTATTTCTTTATTTTAAGAAAAACTCAGTCTGTTATTCCTGAATGACTAACAGGCTTTTATAACTCACACTTCCATGCCTAAAGTCAGGTCAGATGAATCCCACTCATGAAATATGAAATCCCCATGGATTCCTTCCTGCCAGACAGTTAGTTGACAAAGGTCTAAAGATCAGCTAGGCTGAAAATTAACATTACAACTGTAATTAACATTACAGTGTTATAGATGGATAACACTGATTTGAGAGTGTGTCTCTTGGACACACTTGGTGTCAGTGCATTGCAGAGAGGTCCCTAAAATCGTATCGTTTTAGCAGCTCAGGAGACATCCCTGTGCCTGTGTTCTTGGGGCAGAACTCTCTCATCTCAGTATAAGGATTAACACATGGAAGTTGTTTGCAGGGAATTAAGATATGAAGGCAGAGGCCATAAATAAAATGACCAAGTGTAAAATATTGAGTTCCACTGAAGGACAAAGAAAAGTTGAAGCAACAGCATTACAAAATTACCATAATAAAGTGCAATTTAGGTATATGGTGATTTCTGAAATAGGTCTTTCTACATTTGAGTTGGATCTGCCACAAAATATCATTGTGATCCTCAGCAGGGCAAAGAAAACTCAAGAAAGTCAGTCCTTCTTTGCTTATAGAGCAGAAGCCAGAATAGAACCTTCATTCAATGCAATTTTTATTTATACTCTTCAATACTGAATATACAGAAAAAGTTTCCAAAAGGCTTTGAATGGAAAGAGAGTATGTTTAGATTGGATACCAGTAAGAAAGGATCTATCCAAAGGGTTGGATATTAGTAAGAAATCTTTACTGTGAGGGTGGTGAGACTTTGGCACTGGTTGCCCATACAAGCTGTGGCTGCCCACATCAGATTGGTCATTTGGCTTGGAGCAGCCTGGGACAGTGAGTGGAATCCCTGCCCATGGCAATTACCTTGGAACCAGATAATTTTTAAAGTCCCTTCCAACATGAACCCTTCTGTGATTCTTCAATTTTCCCATCTGTGATTGCAGCCAGGATCAATGGACACTTCTGATCATTTTGCTTTGCTTTGCACTGTTGGAATGGAGGCACAAAATATGACATTTTATGTAATTCCCATACCAAAGGAACCACAGAGTGGCTTCATTTGGAAGGGAATTTGGGAGAACAAGTGGTCCCTTCCCCCTGCTCAAGCAGGGCCACCTGGAGCCAGTGGCCCAGGACCATGTCAGGATGAGTTTTGAATATTTCCAGGGTAGGAGATTCCATGACATCTCTGGGGAACCTCTGCCAGTGCTTGGTCACTCTCTCAGTTAAAAAGTATTTCCTTAACTTCCAGAGGAGTGTTGGTTTTGTGTTTGGGTTTTGTACTCATTGCCTCTGCTCCTGTCACTGGGCACCAAATGACAAATACAGTGCTGAAACAAATACATATCTTGAGATGGTTGTTTTCTTTACATAGGAAATATGTCAGTTGTCTGGATAATATTCTCTTTCTTACACTAAGAATTTCATGTGAAATTAATATTTATCTCAAACCTAATGAATATTCCCAGAATATTAAGGAAAATAACATTTTTGAAAGCCTGTGTGGAGTGTATGAAATATTTATAATTTCATATTGATTCTGGTAGCTTTGCTGGTAAATATTTTAATTAATGAATTTAACAAAAGAGATGAGATAGAGAAGATTTTTTTCAGCTTTCTAAAAATACCTTTTTTGATGATCCATGCTGATCTATACTGTGATAGACATGTATCAGGTTATAAAAACTGAAAGATGTGAGCAATAAAAAAAGTCTGATGCATTCTCCAGATGCTCATTTTTAAATGCAGTAGTAGCATATTTAGGACTTAAACAAATAATTTAAGCATCAGAGTTTTAATTTTCATCATCTGCTGCTCTGTCCAAATGTTTAGGAATTTGGGATATAGGTTTGAAATTATTTTCAGAGATCTAGAACTCATGCACTGTGAGAAGAAAACTTTTAAATTAAACCTATTGGACAACCAAGAATTTATCATTTCAGTAGCTATTTTTACTAATAAAAAAAAAGAAAAAAATCTGTTACTTAAACCACTTTTTGGCATTAGAGATACTGTTAAAAATGTTCAATTAAAACTTGTGCAAGTCTTGGAGTATTTCTACTTCACTGAAGATATAATGGAATATATTTAATTTGAGTGAAAGGATGTTAAAGATATAATAAAAGACTTTGACAGGTTTCTCAGAGAGCAAATGAAATTTAAATATGTAGATCCTACAGGCAGAAAAAAAAAATGTTCTCTGAGATCTGATTAATACACTTCAGTTCAGCAAATATGGCTTTGCCACTAACCCAGGTAAAATAAAAGCAATATATTAAATGATTAATCTGCAGTCTAAAATGGTTGTCCTCAAATTTTTGAGGATAAAACAGAATATGGAAAAATTCACACAAAACAGATGTAATGTCAGTGAAGCCTAAAGTGAAGAACTGAAAATTCACATAACCCTGCAACAACAGGGCAATTATTAGTCATTTGAATATTTAAAATTGTTCTGACTACTCATAACACGTTTTTCTTTCACTCCCTGTACACAGTGTTAAATATGTGCTGTATGGAGCATTTGCTGTGAATTGTATTTATATTTTAATCCTTAATTTAATAAGACACCCAAATTAAGGAAGTGACTTTCAAGCTGAAAGCACAATTTAAAATTCTAATGTTTCTTTGTTTATCTTGGTGACAAAAAAACCACCAAAATTATACAGGGGAAAACAGGATTGGAAAACAGATGAAAGCCACTCCAAAAATTGTTTTAACCAATTAAATTCTGGGTGCTCAGTGGGTACTAATTGGTGGGACTGAGTCTCTAGGATGTGGGTTCACTTGAAGTATTTGGAACAGACTAGAATTAAATACAAAGGTATGATCAAGCTGAGAATCCCAGGTTTGAAGGATAAATCATAAAAACCATTAAACTTTCATTTTGAAATGACATGAGGTCTGCTTTTCAGAGGTGGTTACATGGCTACAGCAGCATAATATTCTTAGTAAAATCTTTAAAAATCCCTCAGCTCATAACTAGTAGGAAATTGCTTGTGTCATTAATTTTCTCTTAGACACAAATAATACATAAACATCTAATTGTTTTCATTAATAGAACTTGATCTCTTAGAAACTTCTGATTCCTTTGAAATATTACTTCAAACTCTCTGCTGACATGAATTTAATGATATGATGCTACTGTTGCTCATGAGGCTCAAAATCTGCTTTTCTTTTTACTGCAGCATGCCTAGCTCCAGGAGTCCTCTTATGCAAGAATCAATTTTTATTTAGTAAAAGATTAGCTTCTGCTTCTTGCCATCCATAAAAAAAGTATGAAAATTCAAAACAACACCTAAAGCAAGACAGAAAACAAATAGATTTAATTCTGTAGTTCTGAAAATCTTATTCTTTTTTACACTGGACCTTGTCTTTTTTTACACTAGACCTCATCTTTCAAGAAGGGGAGAGACTCATCACTTATCAAAAGTTGAGGTTATTGATACTGAGCTCCTCAATGTTCAAAGAGAAGCCCACTGGTTGTTCTGGCATGGAATACCAAGGGGATCAGCATTATTGTGTCAATAAGGAATACAGAGTGAATCAAACAGAATGTCTGCATGCTATAAATACCTTGAAATCAGCAGAAATGTCATTTTAAAAAAGGGAGACCCAGTTTTGTAGAAGGGAAATAAACAATTTTGCATGAATAGCCTGAAGGAAGATATGGGTTCCATAACCATCTTTCTCTTGCTTTTCTCCTGGCTTTTCAGCTGGCTGGTGTTTTCTCTCTCCTTTTCTCTCTCAGCTCTGACTCAGTCAGGCATCTCACTTATTAAGTAAACAGCCTTCAGAGCAGCTTGTCTGAGGAATACAGTTCCATTAAGTAAAAATAGGGAGCAAGAAGCTCTTGAGAAGCGATGATCAGAGATCTAAGAATACAAATGAACAAATGCACTTTCTGATTTAAATATGTTATTGTTATTAGCGCCATTATTCATCTTCCAGTAGCTTCAGAGCAAACGTCTCGCTGCACTAAACTTTCACAGGCATAAACATCTATTCTGCCCTAAATAACTTCCAGTGTAATTGAATGTTAGTAACATAAAACACTTATCAGGAAACGAGGCTGACTCACAGAGTCAACTCACTGTGTGACAGGTGGGTTCCAACCTATTTTTTCAGTTGAAAAAAACATTCTTTGTGTTGATCTTGGGGTCTCTCCGAGGCTGATTGTTTTTTAACACACCCTCCTGCAGTGATGGCTGCCAAAATACTTGTAATTCTCCATTCAGCATTCAGCTTAATGATCCTGTTTCCTAAGGTCTTCAAAGTGTTTTTACATGAGAGAAGGGAAGGTCTACAAACCCCGTGAGTTCTGCTGCAAAGGCCCGTATAGCTGCACAAAATGTGAGATGAGAACAGCAGTGGGGCTGCAATGGCTTTAAAATGCCATAGGGCAGGGTTAAAGTAGATATTAACAAGAAATTATTTGTGGTGAGGGTGATGAAGCACTGCAACAGCTGGTCCAAAGCAGCTGCAGCTTCCTCACCCTGGGAGTGCTCAAGGCCAGGTTGGGTGGGGCTTGGAGCAGCCTGGTTGCTCCAGGTGGAAGGTATCCCTGGCTGGTGGAAGGTATCCCTGGCTTGTGGAAGGTTTCCCTGGCTGGTGGAAGGTACTCCTGGCTGGTGGAAGGTTTCCCTGGCTGGTGGAAGGTTTCCCTGGCTGGTGGAAGGTATCCCTGGCTGGTGGAAGGTATCCCTGGCTTGTGGAAGGTTTCCCTGGCTGGTGGAAGGTATCCCTGGCTGGTGGAAGGTATCCCTGGCTGGTGGAAGGTTTCCCTGGCTGGTGGAAGGTATCCCTGGCTGGTGGAAGGTTTCCCTGGCTGGTGGAAGGTTTCCCTGGCTGGTGGAAGGTACTCCTGGCTGGTGGAAGGCATCCCTGGCTGGTGGAAGGTACTCCTGGCTGGTGGAAGGTATCCCTGGCCGGTGGAAGGTTTCCCTGGCTGGTGGAAGGTATCCCTGGCTGGTGGAAGGTATCCCTGCCCATGGCAGAGGGTGGAACTAGATGATCTCTAAGGTCTCTTTCAATCCAAACCATTCTTTGCTTCTTTGATTCGATGTCAGTGGTCCCCTGCAGCAGCCAAAAGAAGCTTTCCCAAGTCCCACTCAGCCCTTGACTCACAGCCCAGTACAGGAATCTATTGTCTTTGACAATCAAAGTTAACACATTCTTATTGTCCAAGGCCAACAAAGCACTTTGGAAACTGAAAGCATTTCAAAACATGCCTGGAGCATCACTTTAGAAACAAGCAGAAGCACAATATCCCTGTGAGGCAGAACAATGCTATTATACTAATTTCACAGATGGATAAACTTGAACGCAGTAAGGTAAGGCCTAGATCCTGTTTGGTGCTGTGCTTTGATATTTTAGGGGATTAAGCAGCACAGAGAGACTTTTGTTCCCTAGCAGGAGGGCTGAAAGGCAACCCATACAAGGAAATACAATAGGAGTGCAACTGCAAATGCATTTATATACACAACCTGCACATGGAAGAGTGTGGCTCACCAGCTGGAGGGCTCCTCTTTACTGAGATGCACAGGTAACAAGGATACCAATGAATAATTTCATTGACAAGCTGTTTACTATTTTTAAATAGCAGTGAAATAAGTCACATTTGCCTCAAAAACACTTCCATGTTTTCCAAGCTGCCATGAGTCCAAGGCAGATGCTGCTTCTGCTCCACTCCTTTTGCCCTCACCTCACCAGCAGGGCAGGGTTTGCCCAGAACAACCTTCCTCCAGCCCATGGAGAGCACCCAGGTGTCCTCCTGGCCATGCTCAGGGCTCTACCTCAGCCCATCCCCTGGATGTTAATCTGATCTTCCTGCATGTCCCCTGCAAGGGGCTGCACTTGGGCAGGGTGACAGACCTTCCTGCATCTGCTGGGCAAGAGCATTGCCGAGTTTAATCTCGCTTTTTCACTTTGCACTACATGAAATTTTTAATTGTCTAGTTGAGAGAGGGTGGCAGCTGACAATTGCTTTGTTCAGACTCACAGAGCTGATAATGCTCTGCTCATGAAACTGGGGCTGTTAATGATTCGTAAGCTGATACTTCCTCACACTTGATTGTGCACAGTAGACTTCATAATTTGAGCTTGTCATTTTCATTTTTCAGGGGGGAAAATCTACAACAAAACCTCTCCTTTTCATGGTAGACTTCTCTATAAGTGTGTAATTACATCCTGATGTTCTCTGTGATTTGTACCTTGTTCAGCCCATTGAAAGTCAATTTTAATACACTTCCATAAAATTTTTGTTAGGAAAAAAAATGCAGCTTTTTTCCATGTGATACTCTGGGGGTCCTGTTTTCTTATATATTAAGAATATGATTTAAATACATAAAAGATGCTCCAAAGAGCATTTCATCAGAGGGAAGCTGTAACCATTCCTATCCTGATATTTACCTCAAGAAGAAGGGACTTGTCATTTCTGCAAGTGACTGACTGTGGAAGCATCTCCATATCCATCCCAGGTCCTCACCACAGAGATGGTAGAAGTCTCCTACAAGGATCTTTTCACATTTTGCAAAGCTTTAATAATCAGACTTTCAATGTCAATGAAAGGGCTGGTTGCAAATTCATATAGAAATAAACTCTTCTGAATTTTGCTGTGGCTGTGGCTACATCAGTTAAGTGGCTGAAGGATAAAGCATTCTGGGTATCTTAGCAGGCTTTCAACATTTATTTTAGGACACATTATTGTTCATAACAATTTGGGTTGGTTTTTTTTTCAGTAATGCAAGTCCAAATATTAAAAGCATGTTGATTTTAGGTGTCTACCTTTTTTAGATGGCTACAAAATCCTGTGCTCTGAGAAGCAGGATGTGTTCAAGCATCTTTGTTTAGAGAATGCAAATTGGTAATAGTTTTAAAACAATCTCACCTATAATTGCATTGCAGACAACTGCAGCCAGAACCACCTTAGAGACATATTTTCTAATTTGTTAGAAGAATATTTAGCACCAAATGACCAGATTAACACTTTCATTCCATGACTGCAGAATGGAGACAAGGGAAAGTTCAGAGTCTGCCTTGGGTTTGCAGCTTGCAGTACCAGGAAACCAAACACAAAAGGTGATTTCAGGTGTCAAAGTAGACAATATCAAAAGCTCTGTAGTTAAACAAACAAACAAACAAAAAAATAATATATAGATGTTTCATATATAGCCATATTTATGTGTGAATAAAACTGTAGTTTGTACAATCATTCAGGATGTCCTGATACAATAAATACAGAATATTTGCTGTCTATAAGCAGCCAGATAAACCTTGAAAAAAAGTTGTTTACCATCATTTAATTGCAGACTTCTTATTCTTTTCTGGAGTTTAGACACATGGCAAAATAGAAAGGGAGAGATCTTTTCTCAGTGGCCTTAAACATACGCAGCCAAGTTTGTTACCTGCCAAAATTGAGAGTTTCAATTCTCCTAGACTTAGAAAACCTCCTACACACATTTTCCATTTCCTAAGGCATTTTTCTGACCACAAGGCCATAAATTTGAATAGAGGTGCCTGACAAAACAAAAATCATGAAGTCAGCTCATAGCATGGAGTCTGATTTTTTAACATGGAAGTTAAAAAATGTCTTCTGGGGGAGAGAGAGCTGAATTGCACCCCCTGATAATGAAATCATTTCTGTGTTATAACCAAGAACCTTCTCATGTGAAAGACTTCCACACTTTCATATAAGACTGAGGTTAAAATGTTCTTGTACCTGTGTGATTTAGGTTCCTTATGTAGAGAACAATCATAAAGCAGATGTAAGTGGATTAATTTCCCTCCTGTTTTAGGAAACAAATAAGGAACTTGCTCAAAATTCCTTGTCAGAAGTCATTCAAACCCTGGGAGGACTTTCCTTCTGTCTTACAGAGTGATTAATAGTCATATATTTGCTGAGCCTCACTGATATTTTCCGTCTTCATGCCCTGAAAAATGAAACATTGAAAAAAAAAAAATCAGCATGGTGAGACCATGAACAATCTCTGTGGTACATAATCTGAAAGTTGTGTGACCATCACTGTCATTAGGAAATCTGTATTAAATACATAACTCATGCTCACCTCTCTGTCAGTTTAATGCTTTCAGAAATCAGTCATGCAAATACCATTCAGATTATTTTATTTAGCAAATCTGATCTGCTCTGTTCCAGAGGTAAACTGAAGAGTGATTTAAAAATCATAAGGACTGTAATCCCTATTTCTAACTGAATGCATTTCATTACACAGTTGTAGTCAAATACTTTGGGATGTTTAATTCTTCCTAAACTTACCCCGGTTATTAAAAGCACAGCAATATTCCAGAGCAATTTTCCAAAGTTCTACGGCTAAACTGTTGTTTGCTGTGGTTGTTACACAACAAGGAAACACACAGGTTATTATCTCAATTTAAGAAATTCAGATTTATCTCACCTAGCTTTATCCACCTGAAAGTCAGACATCTGCCCTGGCTATCTGGGGTCCCCCAACAACCAAAAGAGAGAGACACATCACAAGAGCGTGATTCATCCCTCCAGTCTTAAACACCTATCTCACCCTGGGGACTGATGCAATTTTTCCTAACTGTTAAAAATGGATGTCTTATTTCCAATCTGAATCTGTCATGTTCCAGCTCCCAGCTACTGGATCCTGACATGCTAGATTAGTGAGTTATTTACTGTAAGAAATATCTTCTCTCTGTGCATGAAGAGCGCAAATAATCTACTCTTCAAAGAACTGAATAGATGAAGATTCCTAGTTTCCCACTATATGACATTGTGGTTGCTCTTTAAATAAGTCTTGAGAGATAATATTTCTTATCACCCCAACTGACATAGCTGGAAAAAAATAGACAGGTTTCTGGGCAGACAAGCTCTTCTTTAGGTTTCACTGAATTCAAAGCTTCTCTATGAAAAGCAAATTTATTTTCATTTTTGAAAAACCATTTAACTTGACAAATTAAAGCTTTACAAGGGAAGAAGCACTTCTTACACGTAATTGGCACTCTAAGGTTTTAATTCTACAAAAAACACCACAATAGTGAGCCAATTTGTCTTCTATTACCAGGAGTCTCTTTCCAGTGTGTACTCTGCAAATTCCGTACATAAATGTGATGATTTAAGATCACACTCCTGAAGTTGGCGGGAATCAATGGGATTGTTTCCACTAAATGACTTTCATTTAGGCCTTTTGGTTCAATTCTCTCTACTCACACAGGATGAAAACTTCTATGGGCATTGAGCAGCAGTCATTAGGAAGCTGCAGTGTGCTTGCAGGAATAAAGTTCGTATAAATGGTGAGAGAAAGCACACTGTTAATTTGCATTTTACTTTAAAACTCAAAGTGTATTCTAGCAACCCATGACCCTATTATCAAAGGCTAGAAGAAGATAATGAGATTCTAAATAAGGCTCTGAATAAATGAAGGTTTTCTCTCAATTATGAATGGATACATGCTTACTATTATAGAGGTGTTCTCATGTCACTTTTCTGAGGTCTTTGTCAAAACTTTCCCTTTGTCAGATGAAGGTCAAGGGGACATTTTTATTTTCACAATTACAAGCTCACTGTGAAAAAAGGTCCCTAATAAAAAATCCAATCCCCAAGCAAAGATATTCCAGCAACTAGAGGAGACAACTTTTGAACATTTGGCATTTTCACCCTCTTGGAAATATGGAACCATTACCCCATCCTTAGTTTCCTAACAGATCATAAATAAATGACAGAGTTAATACAGATGTCCCAGGATGCAAGAAAGTAATTGCAGAAAGAAAAAAATAAAGCTACAGCTGTAAAAAAAAGAAAAAAAACTAACCAATTTTTTTGTATTTAATTGCAGATACAACATGTATCTAGTTATCTGAAAAAAAAATTCTCACTGGTTATCTTTTTTTTCTTTTTGTTCTCTAGATTTCACAGCTTGATTTTAAACCAAAAAATACCTATTTCAATAAATCACATGGAGAAACAACATTTCAGTGGTAGCAAACTTTCTGATATGAGATTTAGGAGATATTTCAAAGGCCTTCCCCAAGGCCATTTATGTCTGATATATCGATTATATCTGAGATACAATGATAAACAAAAGCAATTTGTTATTGTTAATTTAATTACAGCAATTAATACTCTAAGATACACTGTTGATAGGAAAAATATTGCAAACTATTCAGGCTATCATTTTAGTTGTGCAGGACAATAGAGCGTAACTGATAATTCACAAAATGTCAATTAGGTCATCAATAATATTTCTGCCCAAATATCCAGATAACAAAAATAAACTGGATAGAGCAAGAATATAATTCTGTCCCTATTCTGCATAAAAGCATGACCTCTTTCCTCCTTTGTGGTGGCATAAATGATACTATTGGCACTGCTCCATTATTCCTTGAATCTACATTGGGTTTTCCCTGGGGCACAGCGACTGAGACACGCTTGATTCTCTTTACGTGTCCTGGAACTTGTCAACAAGCTGAAGCAATTAGGACTTTTCCTTCCTGGTGGTCCGTGTGTGTGCCCTGAGTGATTTGTTTTATTTAAAGATGGACCAGATTTAACATTCTTCCTGGAGATGAGTGCACAAACTGCAGATCAATTCAAATCAGAACCCAGTCACAATTAGTTTGGTATATTTAGGGGTCTTTTTCAGCTCTCGAGTGAAATTCTTGTGTTGTTTCACAAACAGTGGAAAATGGAAATTGGCTGGTGGATTAAAATAGAAATTCATAAGCTTCTTATGAAGTATCTCTGCTATGAATAAGGGTTGTGCTGAAAAATCAAACTTTCCCTATTATACACAGTAGACATCTTTCCACCTGAATGCTCTTATCTTTTTTTGATCATATAAGACAAACAAGAAAGATTCTCTGGATTTAGAAACAAGACTAACCCCTTCAAATCCACCAATTTGAAGAGTGAAAGAACAAGTCATTCATTTTCTATCCATTTTTTATTTAAAACCGTAACATTTATATCTCTAGTGAAATAAGCAGGTTTGTCTCATTGGCAGTTACAAAGCCCTTTTGTACTGTTATCATATTCTTTATATTCATGTATCTTTCTTTTAGAAAGCTAAAAAATTACAGATTTTTAAACTGTCTCAAATCCTTCAGAACTCCTACACTTTCAAGAACTTCAGTCACTCTAAGCTGTAAAAACTGGGAACTGTGATAGATATTTTAAGTGTACTATTGCAACCTGAATTTCTGATATTCAACAAAAGTCCTTATTCTCAGACGAAAATTACTTTGGCTGAATATAGGTTTTTTGTAGTCAGAAATCAATCTCAGTAGTTTCACAAAATTTAGGTGAGACTGCTTAATCAGATTTTTAATATTGAAACATGAAAACAAAATCAAAACCAATCCTAAGCTTCAGTTATTAATCACTGAAATTCCAACTCAGATTTTTATATGGTAGTTATTAAGCAGGTAGTTTATTCCTTAGTTCTACAGATGAAGACCAACAACTTGTGAGCCCTTTCCTGTAATGTTTGAGCTGTCTGCCATACATTCAGTAGGAATTTTCCTTCTGACAACATTAAGCTGCAAGGGAACAAATAACAGAGTGTTTCAGTTTGCAACAGTCTGTGATCACCATTACTCACTCAAAGACAACCCCCCAGGTTATGTGATGTCTGAGGAAAATGTTTAGAAATCCCCAGAGTGTCATATTTTTATAATGGATATTCATGCAATTATTCATGTTCTGTCAGGTGTATTCTCACTCACGGTATTTTTGCCACTTGTGGCAATTTCTGTCCGTGGTACCTGACGAGACTGACTGAGCCAAGACCCAGATTTTCCTGGGAATGCCCCCAAAGTGAGAGGCTGTTGCCAATTCACCACAATACGTTTGGCCAGCAGTGAAGATGAGCACAGAGAGGTGAAGTGATTCCCTGGGAATGGGGGTGTGACTGCCCTGTGTGAGGCACAGGAAGGGAACCCTGATACCCTTCTGGAGGAGAGGGACAACATGTCATCCATCCACAGCAGCTGCTTTGCTCAAAGGGAATAGAAATCACCTCTTAAAGGTTGGTTGGTTTAACTTTACAGATTTCAGGACACCAACAAGGGGCTCTTCTCCAGATAATGAACATGGAGGGAAAGAAGATATAAAGGAAAAAGAGCTTTGCCCAGTCTGAAACACATCAAATGCAGCAAGAATCAGAGAATCCTTAGGGTTATAAAAGGCCTCTAAAATCATGAAGTCCAAACATTAACCCAGCAGTACCAGAAGTAAATTTCAGGAAAAAGTGACTCAGAAATACTTAAAACATACCAATAAATCTGATATCCCTAAACTCAATAAAATGGCAAACCAGTCTCATCTCACCATAAGAAAAAACACATCTGAAAAGCAAATTATCATTATTTTCCAGTGGGATGCTAATACAATATTCTGCAATATTAATTCCTAACAAATTAAATTTTCTTTAAAATCTACATGTGTAAGAAAATCTTTTTTTTTTCTTTTCCTTAACTGAATTATTTACTGATTGTAGAACTTCTGTTTTTTCATTTGGAAAATATCTTCTTTAAATATTTAGAAAAAAGTATCTATAAACAGCATGCAGTTTTAATTACAATTTATACGCTTGCATTTTAATTGCCTTTTAAACTAATTTAGCTTGTTCTTAAAGTTAATTAAACTCATTGGGGGGAAAATGTTCCTTAATTCAGTTGTGAAAATGGAGCAGATGTGGAGATGTATTTGTGATTGTGTCTATCAGTCTGAACTTATAAGATTCTTTTTAATCCTAAACTCTTTAATAGACCTTAAAACAAAGTGTTTCCCATATGATGAAGGTGCCCTGTGCATTTTCTGCTTTCAGCATTAAAATTATACGTGCACTGCACATTATTTTTTTAATTAGTTTGTCCCTTCTAAAATTCATTGATGATGAATATGACAGCATGCTCCCTGACTGTACTGTTAGAACTTTGGGTCTTAGAGACTATTCACTGTAAGTTTCCAAATGTTTAAGTAATTCAAGTCAATATCAGGGCTTCATTTGAACCATTGTGACTTTTGCAATGAGCTTCTGGCTGGCCAGGGAGCACTTTGGCAGTAAGAGAAGGGAATGAACATTCTCAAGAGAAGAAAATATTAGAAATACATATCTATTGAATTAGAGGTCACTGTGTCACTGCAATTTAATCCTTGACATAGCTTTGAATCAGCCAAACTGATGTTTACAGCAGTTCTGTTGTTGAAGAACTCATCATGGGCTGGCTGCTATTCCTACAAAGTCCAAACTGTAAGTCCACACTGAACTTGATATTTTATTTTTTTTTTTTTACAGCTGGTTCAGGTGCCTTTACTCCAGGCATAATACAGTTGTCCACCCTGAAAATTTACATGTTTTTTTAGAAAATAATATAGGAAAAAATTCCCAAATATCAATATGTGAAAGTTCCTTCCAGCCAAATAGCCCTACAAGGTTCCAGCTTTGATTAACACCTTGCTGTGGTAGTAGGATGTGCATAGAATTAACTACCAAAAAAAAAAGGAAACTCATTACCCATTGTCCCTGCAGTGACCTGTTCTTATTCCTTTCCTGAAAGAATTTTATCTGCTAATCAAACAATATCCTCACTCTCCAGACTGTCCATGAAAATGGTCCAGCCAAGATTTCTGGTTGCAACGATAGTACCTGACACATATTAAACAACCAGGTCGTAGCAGACAATTGATCTTGTGATAGACCCAGAACATTAAAACTATAAAATAAATCCAAGCCTTCATAAGGACCATTAAAATGATCAGAAATGACTACCCAACAATACCTGTTAGCCCAGATCTTGAATGGTGTTTAACCAACACAAGCAAACAAAGGAGGATTTATTGAGGGAGAACAATAGCGAGAATTTCAGTCGCCTCAGAACAGAGTGCAAGACACCTAGACATTCAGAGGGAAAAAAAATAATTTAGATAAAGAAAACCAACCCTTTCATCCTCACTGTATCCAGCATCTGCGGGTCAGTGGTTCCGAGGTCACTGACACGGCCTTACAAGTTTTATAAAGAAAGCCTTGGTTAGCCTATGGTTGTGTTATTGCAGCAGAAACAAGCTCACTGCTGGTTTGTTAACTTGTTTTGATTCTGCTCTACTCTTGTTTCATTGACATACACCAGGCTGACATCCAGAGACACTCTTCCTGGGCACTCATGTGTGTCGGGCCCGGAACGCTCGCTGTCAGCTTGATAGAACCACTAAATGACTGTGATCTGATCCAGAAGCAACCATTCCTCACACTGTGCAACTTGTTGGAGCTTTTATGCATACTACATTGTGTGTGACAGCTACTTTTGTGCATGTGTAGCTGCTCATTATATACACATTTAAATTCCTTTGCAGTAGCACCTGCATGTATTTCACTTACAGATAAACTTTATGTTTTTCTCCGTTTGTCACGAGCCTTTATTTCTCATGCTCTCTGGATTTGAAAGGTTTTTTTTTTATTACAAGCTTTTTCTTTACTGACCATCCGTGTTTGCGAGAGCTGTTTCATTAACTGGTGCAGCATATAAACCTTGTGGAATTAATCCATTCTTTCACACCCAAAAGCAAATTGAAGTCACCTCAACACTTCCATAAAACTGAGCTTGTACTTTTTAGATTACTGAGCACAGACATGCCCTGTTGGAGGAGCTGTACATTTCCACAGGAATTGTTCTTTTTTACCTCGTTGTTGGCTCATTAATCTTTCTTCCCCAGTGCTGCATCTCAAGTCCACAGGGAGAACCTCTGTGGGATGTAGCTCTCTCTGAGGCAGCTAAACAAAAGTGGGAGATTGATCTGGGATCTGTGGGATCCACTTAACCCAAAAGGAAGCAGAGACCACATATTCCCTTGCCTGAATGAAAAACTGTCACCTGTCATGGATCACCCCAGTCACATATACACATGAATAGTGAACCACAGTTTCAAACCCTGACCTGTTATAAAGATTCTCTAGGTGTTCTGCTGCATTGTGAAGATTCCCCAAATGGATTTGCAGACTTGGTTTCCTGGCGGTTCCTAGAATGTAAACCTAAGGCTGTGTGTGGGACTGTGAGGGTCAATAACCCACTGTCAGAACCTGAATTTCCATCAGGTTGTTCCTATTTAGCAATTGTGGTCTCCAAGAATTACAGATAAAACTTTCTCATATATCTTCATCAAAAGCATTGGTGTTACTGAATTGTCAGACATATCCTTCTAGGAGATTAGCATCACATTTAATTATCTATAATCCTTCTACAGACAATTAATCTATTAATCTAATCTCATTTGGGGGCTGTCCTGTGCAGGGCCAGGAGCTGGACTTCCCTGACCCTTGTGGATCTCTTCCAACTCATGATTCTATGATTCTAATTTAAGCAACTTCTTGGGTATGGGAAAATATTTTTTTGTACCTCATGAGAGATTTTCTTATGTCAATTTACATTTCATAGTAAACTTAACTCAGAACTGTAGACTAAATACTCCCTGTTCACATTTTAACCAAGTTCTCAAGCCTTCTCTACCCTTTCCAAGATTTGTAGCTCCACAGACTCATCCAAGATCAGCACAATAAAGTAATTTCCTCAGGTCTCTAAACAGTGTTAATGGACTGGAATATAGTAGTCCAAGGTGCCTTCATTTTTTCATCATTGCAGACTTCTGAATCTTCTGAGATTCCATGCTGCTGGCATCCACATTTACCCTTGGAAGAAAAGACTGTCTTAACCTTGCTAATGCCCAAGTCCCAGAGCACGAGCTGTCATGACTATGCAAGCAGTGAAATAACCACAAGGTCTCTGTAGAGTTTTAGATTATTCCCTCTTTGCACATAGGTTAACTGTGATATGAAAGAAGAGAGGAAAGCTTATGCTGTACTGATTCTTAAAAAAGAGCTGGTAAGAGTCAGCATGCAATGTAACTCTTTATTAAAAAGCAAGTAATATAATTTTCTTCTGTCATCCTTTAGTGACTTCAGTGATGTTTTCATTTTCCCTTCTTTTCAACTTTTTGCTGGTCACACAAGTTATAAGCCAAGTCAGCAGCTCATGAAGTGCAATGGTTAGAACATGGCAAAGGGCAAACTTAAGGGGAGGGTTTAATCTCATCTGACTTCAGACCTATTGACCTGAGATATACATTTACTCTCATTTCTAACAAGTGAGGAGAAACTGCTGGTTTCCAGAAGTTTATTTTAATCCTAAAGCATGTTTTGTCATAATCCATATAAACGTGTTCCAAAAATACAGATCTGTGTGTGAATATTAAATTAAGTCTGGGCTTCTAGTTCAGTTGTAGGTATGAGGAATCTAAATTAGGGAAGATTAATTCACCTTAAATAACTTAGAAGCAAAGCAGAAACAGCACAAATCAAGTCTTGTAAATCGTTCAGAGAGTAAACAGAAGGCTTTGCTACATATCATCTCTGTGTGAATGGAGATAACCTAATGTCATTTGAACAAAAAATACCTGAACTAGCGTTTTCAACAAGCTCACATTGCATAATGTATCCCGAGTCACATAGGAAGTGTCAATATGTTTTCTCTCTCCATTAACTTTAGAAGGCAATTAGAGGACTAGTTTACACTAGACAGATCACTTTTTGAAAGCTAGAAGTAAAAGAGATTAATTCTACCCTATCTGTTTGCTCTGTGGATTTATTTTTTCCCCAAATCAGGCTTGTGCTGTCAGGCAGTGTGTAGTCTGGCTAGATCTATATCACTGACTGACACTTTTAAGAGCATGTGGACAGCACAGTGTTCAAAAGGCCCAGGTTCCCCTGCATGTGCAAGTGACTGGATCATTAGAACAGCCCTAATTCTCTACATTGTCTTTGTCCTGACAGCTCAGCACAGAGCTGCGGATCAAAGCCACTTCAGTATTGTCTGAGAGACATCTGGAGACACCAGAGCAGGGAGTTCTGCTCAGCAATATCATTTCTCAGCTTTGCCTTTCCTTACATTGAGCTGTGGGTACTGCATCTTCACTTTTGCAACCAAAATTTTTGATTGATTCCGTGGTAGGATAAAAATCATATTTGGGGGGTTTCAATCGGCAAAAGGCAAATATCTAAGCACAAAATGCATCTTCTGCCTTGGATCTGTTCTGGATGATCCATCTGCATTGCCACAATTTGATGTGTGATGGCACCTTGAACACTGTGCTTTATCTCAAATCCTGGAGTCGGATTTGGGCTCCTCATGACAAGGGAGACATTGAAGGGCTGGAGCCTCTAAGTTCCTGAAACTGGTGTTTATTTTGTCTTTTTTGTATGGATAAGAGGTAATCTTGGTTAGAAACAATTTTCCAGTAGATCAGTAATGGAAGAGTGATATCTCCATACTCCAAATCAAGTGTTTTTCATGAGCTTTCGAGAGGTGAAGCACACACTTGTATTTTAGCCACAGTGGATGTCAGTATTTGTCAGGACGTGTTCCAAAACCCATACAGAGGATTTGCATATGGAATACTGCTAGGATACTTTGTGTTATGATGGGTATTAGGTGCAGTATGTCAATTACAATCCCAAATTAACCAATTTATCAGGAAAAAAAAATTCATCCAGTAAGGGAAACTGTGCAAGGGGAAAAGAATAAAGAGGTTGGTTAATAACAAAGAATGAAATAAACTCACTTCTGCCTAACACAAACTTAGTTTTATTTTGCAAAAGACTGTTCATTTTAAGAAGTTGGTTCCAATGTTCCCATGCTGAATCAGACCACTTGTGATTTCTACTGAACCCAGACAAAAGCAATTTTTTACAGTTTATCATCACAATATTGATTCTGTCATATTTTCTCTGATACAAGATTGATGTGGATGTTGGAAACTGCTAAAGGGAATTCAAGATTATGTTATATTCCAGGGAGTGGTTTATAATATGTAGTGAAAATAACATTTTGTGTCATAGTGAATTTAAAAACTTACTTTGTCTTTTAGAGTGGGAACTGAGCCATATATATGTGTATTTAGATAGAAGCAGCTTCTTTGACTAATTTAAAGAATGATAAATTAAATAACATGGCACAGACAATTAGGGAAAAGAATACCAAAATGAAGTCAGATTAAATAAATTTGAAAAAGTAGCACTGAAATGATGAGTAGATGAAGATTTTATAGTAGTTCATATATTATGTACTAATAAATGCAGATGAGTATCAAAAAATCTATAGAAATATTAACTCTGATCAACATGGTTTTCTGATTTTTAGGTATGCAAAATTACTTAAAAGATTTAAGTATTGTTTTCAAGAATTATTAATTTATTTCAAATTTGTCTGCAATAGTTGTGGCTATAAATGTCATCACTTTGAGAAATTCTTACAGGGCCTGTGCATACACAGTTCTAATACTGTTTATTGAATTAGCACGTTGCATAGAAATTGAATTAATACATTTATCATTAAATGCATCTATTTTGAAATTTCTACTCTATAAAAATAAGACTATACTGTACCATCTTTAACTTCCTACAGTTCATCAGTTGTGCTAAAATAATTCTAAAAAAGAAAGCTCCAAAAGAAAACAAACAAAAATAAGCCAAAGTTAATTGCAAAAAGCATAGGTAATATACTCTTCACAAGCCTATGTTTTTTGTAAAGTAACAGCTAGTGCAAATCTTAGGTGTATGGAAATGTTTATTTCCGTGGAAATACAAGTCAAATAAAATTCTTTATGTGGTGCAATTGGAAAAGAAATTTTCTGCCAATGTTTAGAAACTTTCTCACTGTCTCCACGGTTATAGATGTCTTCCATCAGTGAAATTGGCTTCCCAGCCTATGGGTTTTGTCCTTCCCCAGACCCTTTTCCACTTGAATTGTTGGTAATGGTGCAAGTGATCTTTTTTTACTTACAGGAATTCTTGTCCTAAAAGTACATGCTGCAAATACTTTGCTCCATATACATCCTGTGTGTTTTTCAGTGTTTAGCAATGCCCCAAGAGTGCAATCATATTTATGGTTGGAGGAGAAAGATAACCAGGGATGAATGAGCTGCCCACAGGAAAAAACCTTAACTGATTACACTCCAAAACTGGGCATTTCAGTTCTATTTAAATTCAGATGAGAAGCAGGCTTAGTGTGCTAAATACAGAAAAGAAGCAATGTTCTCAGGAAGCTGGGGCATGAAGCTCGATGTAAGAATCTTCCATTGCCAATTCTTCTACTGGCCAGTCTTATCTCACCTTCTGATTTGGGAAAACAGAACCATAGAATGTCCTGAATTGGAAGGGACCCACAAGGATCATTGGTCCAACCCTTGGGCCTGTGCAGGACACCCCAGGAGTCACACCCTGTACCTGAGAGTGTTGTCCAAATGCTTCTTGAACTCTGTCAGGGTCTGTGCTGTGACCACTGCCCTGGGGAACCTGTTCCAGTGTCCAACCACCCTCTGGTGAAAAACTTTTACTAATATCTAAACTAAATCTCTTCTGAAAGAGCTTCATGCTATTCATACAAATGTGGATCTCTATCTTAAAACCCTTTAAATTTATTTCATTAAATAAAATACTAAAGCAGTATATGAGAAAAAATACATTATTAGCATATATGTTACTTTAAACTTCGAATGTGGTGAAATCTTGAACAGGAATTTCTTGGTTTTAAACAGAAATGCATGGCACATTAAAGGCCTGAAAATCTTCTTTCAGAAAGTTTATCAGGATTATATCAATACAATGAATGATGAACACAAAACATTGTGCAAAAAGTCCTAGTCATCATCTGGCTCCAAGATCAAATCTCTCTCACTAAAAAAGTAATGAATGAGAACGGTTTCTTGTCCACACACCCTCTCAGAAAACTGAGTGCATGCAGTGCCTTTAAACTGTACAATGCTGGTGGAGTGACAGATCTTGAAAGCCCATCTGCCCCAGTATTTCAGCTCCTGACACTTTTGTTTTGTAAGAGTCTATTCATAAATTTTTATTTGCTGACGCTTTTCATCATAAATGTTTAAAAGTAAAAGTGCATAATCATTTTCCCTTAAAAAAAGCCCGATCGAAATCCAACTGAAGTCAATGGGAGCTTTTCTTCCTTTGACATCAAAAGGCTTTGGATCAGATCCATACAATGCAATTTAGTACAGCAGTTAAACATGTGCTAAAGTTCCATGGGCTACAGAGAGGCTTTAGACATACTCTCAACAAATGCCCTTAATATCCAGCTGTCGTGGGAAGAGAGCATTTGTTTGGTGGTTTTGGGAAGGAAGGATGAAGGCAAGAAGTAGAGGATAATTGAAGTGGATACAGTATCATAAAAACTTTTAATTAAAAACTAGAGAGTTTCTTGCAGTGTTCACAAAAACTGAGAAGGTCACAGATATAAGTGGGCCAGTAGGAAAGTTTCTAAATTGCAGAAACATCTTATTTTTACATAAGATCTCTTCTCTTAAAAAAATAAACACTGGAGTTTTCTGGAACTGATGTTTGGTTCTGTGCCCATATAACACACCCAGGCAGTGTGGAATACACACTTAGAGTGTGGAATATAAACTGTCAGCCTAAGTAAATCTTTGGATTTGGATTTGGCCCCTGTCAGTGGGCCTGTCAGAGTAAATGTGTAATAGAACCCTAGGAGCTGGATGCTGTTAAGTACAATACAACCTAAGCAGATTTGTAAATAAAATTTACAATCTAACTAGATGGTAGAAGTATAATCCTTAAAATCTCTTTTATTGTGATCTGAGCTGTCAGGTTTTCTGCATCCAGCACTTACCTGGTCATGTATCTTTTTGTAGAAAAATCAGAAATTATGAATGTATAATTATTTTATAGTAGGTGTCAGGGCCAAAACTGTAGATGTCCAAGACTCCCAGATGCACCATCGAAGTGGGAACTGGGCACACACTGTCTCTGGACAATTTGGATGTCCATTTTGACTGTCCAATACATCAGAAGTTGGTGCTCAGATGAGCTTTCCTGTGGAAAACTGATGCTTAAACTTCTACTGCATCACTTCTGCTGAAGCAAACTTTCAATCTTCCCTGGAACCTCTGCATGCTGCACACTCACATTTCCATCTTTCTGTGATATTCCAGTGGTCACTTCACTTATTCACTACAGGAATTTAAGTTCTTTGGGCTTTGAATCTTGTTTTTTTCACTGCTTGGGTTTATACTGTTGAGTGATCTCATTTATACAAAAGGTTATGTAGGAAGGGAAATTGGCTGCTGTTCAGACACAACTGCACCAGACAGTTATGTAGAAAAGTAAAATGTTGAAATAGACACCAAAGAGGGGTTATTTTGAAGTATCTAATAAGCTGGTGTTTATTAAAATTAAAACTCAAGAAATTTAATTATGTTTCTTTCCCTTAGTATTTTAATTGAAGAAATCTCAATCAGTCCTTGGAAATCCCAAGCAGGGAAAAAAAAAATCAACCTTTTCTACAGACAACTTTAAAGTAAACTGGGGAAAAAAAAACCTCTAACCTTTTATGAAGTCTTAAAAAAGGGTAAGATTAAAAAATATCTGATCAATAAAAAAAAGGGTCTTCTGTGAGTCTCACATCACTTCTGCCTTGAACTCAAAGGCACATTAATGAGTACACAAGCATGAACAAAAATATCATGGGCTGTATTTGCCTTCCACTTTGGCCATGGAAAATTAAAGCAAAACATCTGACTCCAAGCTAGTTCTTTCTAAACATGAAAATGGAACTAAAAAAATGCTTCTTTCACCACTACAGCCCCTCATTTTTGTTGGTTTTTTTTTTACTTTTTCCCCCCAAAATCATTGGGTCTTACATTGAATAAAAGGAGACAATCCAGACACTGTAAGAAAAGACTGGTCTTCAGAAGGATTGAGTCACTGGAAGCTGGGAACCTAATTCCTACTGAAAGGGGGAAATAAAAAGCCTTTTGACAGTTTATTAGTTCCATGTAAAGGTATCAAGGGTCACCAAGTCTTCCTGTTCTGCTAAAATATTTATAAGAGAGGGTTCTGGAGAGATGTGCTCATATGATAAGTTTTTGGATTATTCCTGGAGGTGCCTGTGGCAAAGGACCTCTCTGCCCTGTCGTGGTTTAACCCCAGCCAGCCCAGCCCCACAAAGCTGCTGCTCACTCAAGTCCCTCAACACTGAGGAGGGAGAATTTCAAGGGTAAAAGTGAAAAAACCCATGGTTTGAGGTACAGACAGTTTAACAGGCAAAACAAACACTGTGCACAAGCAAAGCAAAACAAGGAATTAATTGCCCATTTCCCATGGGCAGCGGGTGTTCAGCCACCCCCAGGGAAACGGGGCTCCATCAAATATAACAGTGACTTGGGAAGGCAAATACTATCTGTAAAAATTTCCCCTGCCCCTCTTCCTCCCCACCCTTTTCTTTCTTTTCTCCCAAGATTTATGAGCTGCACATGACCCCGTATGGTGTGGGATATCCCTGGGATCAGTTGGGGTCAGCTGTTCCAGCTGTGTCCCATCTCCTC
The DNA here is from genome assembly GCF_001522545.3 of Parus major. NCBI lineage: Eukaryota > Metazoa > Chordata > Aves > Passeriformes > Paridae > Parus > Parus major. The sequence goes on from NC_031773.1 coordinate 4,527,864, forward strand.
CTGTACCCCAACCCCCTGGCTGGTGGAATGGGGTGAGCAGCAGGAAAGGCCATGACTCTGTGTAAGCTCTTCCCAGTAATAATGAAAACACCACTGTATTATCAACACCATTTCGGCACAAATCCAAACCACAGCCCCAGATGGGCTGCTGTGAAGAAAATTACATCAGCCAAAACCAGCACAGCTCCTACTTATCCCTGGATCTAATGAAACACTGGGAGTGTCACTTTCCCTTGCAGTGTCCTCAGTCTTGGACCACAGACTGGAACCTTTGGGATTTTTCACCAGCTTTATCAAAGGTTTGGAAATGCTGTGCTTTCTCCTAGGACTTTTCAAACAGAATGTGTATTATCTGTGCAGCCTGAAATGAAAAGACTATTTCCTTCAGACCTTGATGAAGTCAGTTGTTGGGAAGAAAAATGCAAGGATAAACCATTGATACAGAGGGCTGTGCAGCACCCTGACATAGTCTTCTTCTTCTTCAACAGTAATAAATATTCATTAACCATTAGTGAAATGCCTTAACAATCTATGCGGCGCTTTTTTTTTCCTTCTTGCAAGCTACAGCAAAAGGACTCAGAATGTAATTTAGCTTATTAATATTCTTTATTTGTATTACAGTAGTAATCAAGGCCCACTAATCACCCCACTCTCACTGTGCTCTGACAAATGACCTTTATTTGGCTGCCACTGCAAAATATATCCAGCAGATGACCTAGTACAGCTTCAGAACAAGTACATATGGGAGCTGCTGCAAACTCATCCTTTCTCTGGAAGTGGAGCTCAGCACTGATGATGAGAATGGAGGACACCAATTTCACGTTATAGAAACTATTTTAAGTCCCCTGTCACCTCTTTTTTACTTTTTTTTTCTTTTTTCAGTTTTGCTCAGCACTGCGATAAGAACCACATTTTTGCAGATTATCCCTAAATACAAGTCTGTCTATCCTGAAAGCAGAGGAGGTCAGATTCATGGATATTCACTTTGCCTGAAGAGTTTTTCACCTCAAGTTACTGCAAATTATGCCAAGAAGTGACTTAACCTCTGTTCCCCAGAGCTTAGACCACTGCCTGAAACTCTCAGTCGCTGTGTTTTTTCTTCCTTCACTTCTGCTTGCTCTTTTCTCATTTCTTCTCTCCCACATCCTACTGAACAACAAAAAATTCTGTGGAGATTAATTAAGTGATTTCTGTGCTTTTTCTAATTGTTGTTATTGCTGAGAAACTGAGCAGAGGTCTGAGGAAGTACATGGGCTGGTGGCTGAGGCAGGAAAACAGGTTTCAAGGGACTCAATTGAGTTTCTGGCTAACTGGAAATCTCCTAAGTGCCACTGCTCATTAATTGTTCTCTATCCTTTTTCACTCTCTGTAAAATGAAAACAAGGGAATGTCTTTCCTCCCAAAAGTTTCTTTATTGATTTGTGATGAGATTTATTATCTTTTCAGTTGTGGATATTGTTTATTATCTCTCCTGGAATTAGGTAAATTAAAGTCCCCAGTAAAGGAAACAAAGTAGCTGGGGAAGATCACAATCTTAATCATATGAATGTGCTTATTTAACCTGAGGAGGCTTTGGAAATTTTCTATAGCAAAATTTGTGTCAAATTATCCATGATTCTCGTCATTGAATAATTCTGATCTTGCTGATTCACAGTGTAAAATGGGATGAAGGCTAATGTCAGATATGTAGAAAGGTTCCATACAAGTGGAAAAAAGACTGATTTCAGGAAATGCAAACACAAAGGATGTCCAATATGAAGGTTTGATGCCATTTAAGATGCCTTAAAATGATTCAGTTTAGTCTCCAGCTGTCACCTCCTAAATACACTGGGCAGTTCAGCTCATCTAAAGCCAGGCACACGAAGGCAGGTCAAAAGAATATTGAATTTTCTAAGCTTCTGATCTGCTCCAAAAGTGATGCAAACACACCCACATTAGCAACATCTAGAGAGCAACATGTGGATACTTGCATTAACCTGGAGATAGATTTCACCCCAGATGTCAGAATATTGTATTTCAAGTGTGAAGGGCTTAAAAACAACACCTGTCATAGAGGGGAGCTCATCACCAAATCTGATTCTAATCCAACATGTCCTGTCCCTCCCAGTGACCCAAACCAAACTCTGAGTTTATAATGGCATCTGAAGCCAGGTGAGTTTCCAATAGCTCTAGGCTTGCTCACGTCATGCTGCTCTGCTAAATGCTTAAGCAGCTGTACTTTTATATCTTCCATCCTTTCTGAAAAGGTAATCGAATTGAACTGGGATTTTTATACAAAGAAACTGAGAAAACAATAAACTTTTTCAGAGAGGAGTAGACAGGTGCAGGAGGAACAAACAGCAGCAAACATATAAACAGAACTCTCCCCCACCATATTGGAATGATAAAGAGCAACAAAAAACCCACTAATGCTGGCAAAGGGGGCAAGGCTGTGATTAACCATTGAATTAATTATTCATTGTTACTCCTGTTATGTAGAGATTATTTGAAGGTTAAGTAAAAGTTGAAGAAATGCAAAGCAGAACAGAATCCATATAAAACATTTGATGGAAGAAAATTATTAAATGTTGTTTTGGTAAGTAGTATGTATTGTTCATGGCAGGAGTCCTCAAATTCCAGTCCAAATTTAAGATGGACTTTGAGTAATGAGACTGTGGAAGTTGGGAATGAACTCAGAGAGAAGCTCTGACATTCAGGCTCCTGCACCATCTCATAGCTGACATTAATCAACAACACATTCAAGATTTGCCATGAAGCCCATTGCTATGAACACTAATTGAACACAGTCTACAGCTAAAACAAAATATATTTTCAAATATTTTTATTTTTTTAAAGCACCCAGAGCCCTTTAAACAAAAGAATATGCCTGATGGAAATAAGGAGAAAAACTCAGTATACACCCTAAAGGAATCTCCCTGTTTCTGGATGTTTGTTGCAGTTGTCTAGTGGGCTTGATGCTTTGCTGAATTTTTCAACTATTTAAACTGCTTAGCACCACTGATTTCAGTAGTTTTACTGCAGTGTGTTTCTTGAGTAAAATGGTAAATCAATTTGCCTATTCAATATGCCTAAGTTGCATATTCTTCTTTACCCCTCAGACTGCGTATATCTGCAATTATTGCTGTCTGTTTATAGTATTTATAGAGCCAGTAATAGTGTAAATATATTTCTTGCCAAAAATCAGAAAAAAATAAAAAATCCAAAGATGGGCCAGGCAGATTCTGCAACTTAGCCCCTAAAACTGACCATTTTCAGGGCAGCCTCTTTTCCAGGTCATCTGTACATCATGTCAGAATCTCAAAAAAATTCTAATATACCAAATATAATGTTTATTAGCTCTTGCTGGCTTTGGAAGTAGAGATCATTTTTAGGTAGGAGAGGTGGTTTTGTGGCTTTGGGGATTTTTTTTAATCTTTTTTTTATGTTATTATCTTGACTCATTACAAGTTGGAAGAGACAGTGAGGGATGTGAGTTCAGCAGTCAGAATCTGTTCAGATTGCACTTGGACAGTAAAGTACCTGTTCCTGCAAATTGACTAGATTAAGGGCTCAATTTCCATTTTAAGCAAGAACATGGAGTATTTATTTGTGGAAATACCCTTTGGCTTTTCAGAAAGAAGGTTAACAGGTGGCTTGATCTGAGAGTACCTAAAGAGCAGCTAGAAGAGAGCTCTTTAATCAAGTGGCCAGACATGAGCCAAGATCCAACAGCTAGAAATTGAAGATAAAATTAAATGGGAAATAAATGCCAGTTTTTATTCTGGAGGTTAATTAGCTGTTATTTGCTGTTAGTTATTAGATTACAGGAAGAAGTGTTTGATGCAGGAATACAAGACTGTTGAAGTTGGAAAGGGACTTTGGAGAACATCTTGTCCAAAAGCCCTGTTCAAAACAGTCTTTTGCAGCAGCTTTTTCAGGGCTAAATCCAGATGGAACTTGACTATCCCCAAGGACAGGGACTTGCAACATGGGCAACCTGTTGGGCATTTGATCACCCATACAAGAAACCCAATATTCCTAAATTGACACAAAATTTTCTCTCTTTGAATTTCTGCTCTCTGCCTGTTGTTCTGAGCACCACTGAGAAAGGTCCAGCTCTGTCTTCCCTACTCCCACATCATGTATTTGTATTATATATATATATATATATATGTATATCTGATTCCTCTAAACCTTCTCTTTCCAACTGAAGCCCTCTCACCCTCTCTTCATTTGCATCACTTCAAGTTTTGCCATCAAGAAGGACAGTCTCTCCACTAATCTCTCTTTAGCACTAGGATGTGCTCTAGTTCAACCAAAAATATCAAGCTAAATGCATGGGTTATAAAGGAATATTTGTCATGTAGGAAGTCAGATATCCAGAGCAGCACATTTTACCATTAAAATCTTCAGACTAACACCTTTGTGTTTCAAAAAGAACAACCTTCATTGAAGGTACAGATGAGTTTTCTTTCTGCCTCTGAGAACTGTAATTTTCAGTAATCTGAATAGAATTATAAAACCTGAATAATTTTCTGAATAAAAAATCCCACACAATAATTTTTTTAAGAAATTATTTAAAGACCTGTAGGGCTGTGGTGTACCCATGGTGTTCTCCTGGTCTAGAGGCACTTGGGAGTGTTATTATAGGCACTTGTTTCCCTTCTGGAGACAATGGCATTTTGGATTTAGTGGATCAGCAAAAAGGCAGTGACATGGCAGGAAACCCGACACAATTATTGCCTTTACCACCCTTTAGCAATGTGGCTGCAGCAGGGCTGAACAGCTTGAGATGCTTTACCAAATTATTTTCAAATTGTGGATATTTTTTTGACGTGACTTATTTCTTTGCTTGAATAGATCTATGACTTTTCTTGGCACAGGGTTAATGCTGTTACATTTTTGATCCTCTGGAGGGAATTTTTGTTAGGATTTTTTAAGCTTTTCATTGGAAATCAATTTCTAGATTTAGTTCATTGATATATTTTTGCTTAATCTGTTACCTGTCCCTCAAACATTGTATTCCTCTGAAAGTGGCCTGGGATTAATACAGGAACTGGATCACAGAACTACTTGCATAAATCTGCTTCAGATAGATAGAAATTGGGGCATTCAGTGGGGAAAACCTCTCAGGACGGTGTTTAACTGGAGCTCTCGGGATGTGAGAAGGTAGACACCATTCCAAGGAAGGCCATGCAAGGATGAAGTCTGGCTCTTCCTCACCCAGATAATTCACCAACTTTGGCCTTCTCAGCTTTTTTCTGAGGGGTGGTGAAACCAGCTGTGGGTCTGGGTGTTTCAGGGCTGTCCTAAATGGGAACACAGCCCAGACACAAGAGTTCAAGGAGCAATAGGATGTGCTGGTTGCCACATTCCTTACGGTGTTCCAGCATTCTCTGTCTCTGAATGTTCTTTGGCTGTCTCCAGGCTCACTGGCTGGCAGCTGGCATTATTTCTCCCTGTAGTTTTGAGTTGTCTCAGTGTAAAGGGGTCTTGAGGGCCTTTGTCTTTGCACTGTTAGAAATTAACACGTTGGGAAATGAATTACACCTCCCGCCAGCTAAATAAAAACACCGACTGATCTGAGAAAGTAATTTATTGATTTTTCTTCTGCTATAGTGATTTCAGGGTGCAAAATACTAGCTCAGCTAAATCAATATCCCTTTCACTACCCAGCTGACTTTAAGATTGTGGGGATATTGTGAAGACTGGAGTTTAATTTCAAGACATGTTCCTCAGCACCACCCTAGTGAAAGCTACAGGACAAGTTTTGGGCAAACAGGGAGGGGGGTTCTCACAGTGGTGTGTGGATCTTCCACAACCAATTCATTGAGATCTCAATGACATGTGGAGGCAGAGCAAAGTATATTGCAGAAAATTAAAATTGCTTCTAAGTACAAAGCAATTTTAAATCCCTTATGAAAAAGTATATTTGCAAATTCTGGTTTATTAAGTTTTTCTTGTCTGGGTCCTGCTCTATAACAGCATAGCTTAACTGAATTTAGTGGGGTCTCATTGGAAATCTGAATCCCATTTTTGATAGCAGCTTCTAAACAAATCTTGTATAAAATGTCAGATAGATATTAATTTTTGCAAAGTTTGCACTTCAAAATATGATTTTATAGGAATATTTTTTAAATCCTTTAAAAATAATTTTAAGAGCATTATTTTAGTTATATACCCAATAGTAAGGGATGATTGGATATCAGATATGATTCATATCTTGCAATGATGAACAAGACTGTAAAATGTGGAGCAATATTGCAGTATTCAACTGGAAATCAGTCCAACGACAAGTGAGGGAATTCAAGAAGTAAGTTGTTGCAGTGGTTTTTTCCCCCAGCAAATTATCCTACAAAGCCTGAAAAAATTAAGAAGAGCAATCTAATCACCCTTTCTATGTTATTCTTTCCTACTTCATGATTTTAAAATTCTCTGCTTTTTCTGTTTTGTTTTTTTTCCCACTTCTTCCCTGCAAGGAAAATTTAATGAGGCATATTTGCTTGTTTCCATGGTATTTCAAAGAAAGATTACTAGCTGAAAGCAAAGAAATATATAGAATAAAGCAGGGAAAGAATGTCTTGTCTTTAGTAACACATATTAACCTTACTTTCAGAATTAATTGTATAGAAATACTTTTTCTGTACTTGTAATAAGTGAACACATGGCAGTATTTTTTTTTCATTTTGCTGTAAGGTCTGATGTCATACAGAAAAAAATATTTTCTAGGCAGTTTGCTCTATTCTTTGGTCAGTTAGACATACACATGAATGGCTTTAAAGAGCTTTTAAAAATAGCCTTTGTTATTTGAAATATTTCATAACTAAGTGACAAAGAGTATTCTGTTTTCACTATTCACACAGCACAGGGATATATTATGGAGATTTCATTTATTTACTGATGAAATCCAAATTTATGTGTGTGAAAAACACCTGGCCAAGAAGGACAAGAGCATCCTTGGTCACCTCCCAAGCAAACCCAAAACCATAATTGGTCGTGTGCCCTCTGAATTTCCTGTGTCTGGCATAACAATGTTTGCGCAAATGCAGACAAGAAAATGCAGTTAACATAAAATCCAGCTTTATTAAAATCTCTTGCTCATGGTCTAAAGGATTATCCTTCATTATTCTTATGCTGTTAATTGTTTGTTTAATTTTTGAAGGGTTTGAAAGTTCAAAGGATGGGTAGGATCTCACCCTGCTGCCCTTGCAGTCAGTGTAAAAATATCTATTAATTTCAGAGGTCCAAATTCAAAGACACATAAAATACTGAAATTAGTACAGGTGACACCAAGAGAACTTGAAGCAAGGATTACATTTACAGCAACACCTAATGAAAAATATAGACAGGTGATGTATGAATTAAAAAAGAGGTTCTCCAAGAACCTATGACCTGTATAGCCATGAGCAAACCACTAAAGACTGAATCTGTCTCATACCTGTGGTAGGAGCTTCAGCTTCAGCTTTCTCTCTGGTCAACAGAACAAGACCAGCAACTTTGGAGGACAATTGAATGCTCCTGAGACAAGAACCTGCCTCATGACCAAGAGTTTAATTTAGGTGCCTAAAGCTACATGGGATGAACCAGGAAGAGCAAACACACAAAATAAACAGTAGTAGCAGTTGGGACAAAACTGCTGAGGGCTTTGCAAATCCTCTTGGAATCTATTGTGCTTTATTTCTTACCTTCAAATCGAGCTGGAATTACTACAGCGTCTCCAGGGATTTGTTAATACAACGTGCTTTGTTAGCACAAAGCAGAGAAAACCCATCTATTGAAAGAAGGTGGTTTGTTGGTTTTGGCTTTTTTTTTTTTTATTATTTCATTGCAATGCTAGCAATAGCATTTTCCAAAGCTCTGGTCTATTGTTTGAGGTTTTGTTAAACCTCTTCAAACTCTCTTTGAGCTACACAAAGTCACCCTTGTGGGTTTTTTCTTTGTTTGGGTTTCAGTGGGGGATCCGCCTGTCTTTGTGTAGATCCCGGCTTCAACCATTAATTATCCAATTACAATAAAAAATGTTAATTCTACTCAGTCACTGCTGATCAACTAGATCTAATCCTTAACAATTTTAATAGAATCACTGTGAATCAGACAAGAGCACTTGCCTAAAAATTCAGTTGCAGGGTATGCTTATGCTAATAAAAAGCCATAGGTCATAATATTGCCAGCCAAAGTATCTGATTTTACAGAGTATTGTTATTTCAATATTATCAAATGAAAAAATAAGGACCATCTGCTCAGCATTTTAATGAATATATATATACATATTTCTTCTTTACCTATGTTTAAAAAATAGTCACTTCATCTGCCATTTACCCATTTCCACAATATCATAAAAATAATATATTTTCCCCAATTCCAATTTTACCTAACAGACAAGCATGAATTATAATCTTCATTTTATAGGTGGGAGATTATTGCCTAGAAAACTTAAGTTACAGAGGTTTTCCGTACAGAAAACTCTTTTCTCTTAAATTGCTCTATACTGCTTCACAGCTCGGGTTTAAATTATCTTCCACAATTAATCTAATTAATCCAACTAATCTAAAATTTAGAACTTGGGCATAAACAACCATTGTGATGTAAACGGCAAAGAAGATAATATGCCATTCTTGCCTTCTCCACATTTTCTGAGTAAATTTTCCTTATTTTTAAAGGGAAAAAAAATCTCTGTTCAACTAAAGTGTTAAAATATTATCCTACATATACTTCCAGCAAGCAACTTCTCGGCATGGGTTAGGCTCTACTTGGAAAACTATTGTCATCCAGGAGACAACCTGTAGTTTTAAATGACTAGGCTGTCAGTTCTTTAGCTCTCTGCACTTGCTTTTTCTGCTTTAGTGAATAGTAACAATTACACGACAAACAGCATGTTATTTCCAACTGTGGGTTTTTGACAGAAATCTTTGTGATACAAATATTGCAAACTTCCATTCATTTGCACGATTTAATTCTATGCAGATATTTAAAGCCTTAAGAAGATTTTAATAAAGCTCACAGTCTTCAGAATTTGGAAGAAAACAGGCGAATCTTTCCAAAAGTATATTTATTAAAATGGAATGCTTTAAACAGTGAAGATTTGGGTTTGTTTGGTTTTTTTTCACTAGTTTTCCTAGATTTGTGTCGAGATTTGCAAACAGTATATTTCATACCCTGGAAAGGGTATTGTCAGCAATAAGGATTAAATATTAAGCAATTCTGCCCCAGAAAATATTTATAAATCACATTTTTTCTCTGAGTTTAACAATGAGCATGCAACATTGTATCTAGTAAATAAACATGGAAATATTATAATTGAGTAAAGCTTGAATGTCATTTATGAAGGCTGCTAGAAGCCATAGACCCTACTCTGATTTGGCAGGAAGCACTTTTAAAAATTCACCATAAGCATTTAATTTTTGAAGGACAAGTAGGGACTGAAATCATTCATCAGTGTCAGGTTTGAAAGATGTTCACTTGGACTCCTTTCCTCCCCGCCCTGCCTTCTCCCCCAGCTGGAACATGAGATGTGCTTCAGGTGTCACTGGCTCCCAGCCCCAGACTGAGCCCCATCACCCTGGGGTGACATTCCCGGGATGTCGATCCCTCCCCAGCGTTTGGTGACATCCTAATTACCCTGGAGTGCTGCTGCTGTAAACAACTGAGCAGGCAGGCTGCACTGGGGATTTTGGTGAGCTTTTGTGTTTTGACAAAGGAGAAATCGTGCTCTTAGCGTGGGGTTGTATCCCCAACCCTCGAAAACGTCCAAGCCCCAGAATAGTTTTGTAACCCTGCCCAAATTTGTCTCACTGTGCACTCACCCTACATGAGAATTCATCCTTTTTCTCCTTTTCCTGATAATATATTTTCTTTCACTTCCAAACTCATTTTGAACAGTTCTAGTCTTCACACTCATGACAAAGTCTGCAGCTGTGTTTTTTTATGGAATGAAGTATTTTCTTTTGTGTTCTTTATGCAATACAATTAAGGAATGTAACAACAAGAAAAATGCATTTTTCATCAGGGTTAGACTCCTTATGAATATTTTTTTTTTCATTTATAGATACATTTTAACCAATGAAGACAACTCCCTGTATCTGATTAGGCTGTTCGATTTCCACTAAAATATTTTAACTGAATCCTTTTCCACATATACTCTTGCATCAACAGATACCTGATATATTTTATAGTATCATCACACTAATTAATGGTCTTATTTGAAATAAAAAATTTGCTATCCTGACCACCTTTAGTGATGGTTTCCTAGCAACCAAACCACCTCAAATGTTGACCCTTATAAGATGTCCTTTATCATTCAAGGGGTTAGTTTTTTGTATACTTTCTAAAACAAAATTAATTCCTTTACATATATATTACTCAGTTTCTCTAAAATGACTTTATTGATTTTCTCAATTTTTTTAAGAGTAAAATGATAGATTCAGAAAAATATCCCAAAATTCAACATCAACTCAATTATAAAAACAAAAAGAAACTGTTGCTCTCTGAAAAAATAAGTCAACTATTTCAGTTACTATGTTTTTTTATTCCAATTTCTATTAAAAAATATTATGGCATATCAATAAAAATCCAATGGTTTAGTCCAAAAAAAAAAATAATTTCAAATTGAAATAAGGTTCCCACCATAAAAATTAGTTTATTCTGGCTTGGAACTGAAAATTTTCAACAACATCTCAAGTGTCAATGTGCTTAAAGCTGAAACAGCAATATTTTGGTTGCCTGGAATTTTTAGATTATGAATGTCATTTTCCCCCATTTATTTCTGTTTTGTCAATTCTTTTCTTACTAGAAATCCTTGGTAAAAGCCAAAGAATTTAAAGAACTCTTTCTTTAGAATTTTTGTTTTACACACAGAGGAAATATCAAAAAAAGAGGAGGAAAGACAGATAAAAAAGAAGGAAAAAATAAAGAAGAAAAGGAATGTAAAAAATGGTCAGGTCTTAAATTGTATTCAGAAAATTGAAATGATTTCTAGATTGTTTGTTTTTTTGTGGGGTTTTTTTGTGGATATAACCAGACTGTTATTTCCAGTGTTTTCACTGTAATTAAAATTTTAACTACCTTTAAACATTGTCTAAAACACTTGGGCCCTTGGCTGGGACAGAGGTATTCAGGTATTGCTGTCTCACCTATGTGGTGAATGGGGTCATGCACAGACACAAGTAAATAGATTTTTGAGAGAACCCTACATTGCAATTCCCAATATGTTTGGGGTTTTTACCTCATCAGTGCTGTGGGGGCAATTTATTAACACAGATTAACAGAACTCTGAAGCAATACTTGAGTCATAGCACAAGGTTTCATTCAAAATGTCCTTCAGACTGCCATAGCACAAAGGGGAAAGGGGTCATTGCAGTGGAAACTAGAAAACTGAGTAATTCCTGCAATAAACAAATTTTGTCCATTTAATTTCCCTGTCAATGGAAAAATATCGATGAGCTGTAGTTTGATGTTAGCAGAATGGTTTTCTCAAACATTAAAATTCTTTCTCCTATCTGTCATTGCAAATATTTTCTGTTATTTGTATGGGTTTAGATTCTTAGTCCATTATTATCCAAAATTTTTTCATTAAAATTGCTACTTGAAGGTTAGCCTGCTTACAGTGGCTGCCTCCCCACCCCTCTTTTAATAGTGTTTACTTTCTATTACTAATGACTCTGCCCCTACTTAGGCAATGATAGCAGCACAGTAAAAATCATCCTCCAAAGAGCTCCCACTTCAAACCAGCAGAAAAAAGGGGTACTTAGCTCTGATTACAGAAAATCCCCCTGCTCTCACAGAGTCAAGTGAGCTCCTGCATAAAGCCTTTTGATAACCTCACAGGAAGAGCAGGACACAGCACATCTCCCACCTGGGAGGCTGAAGTGCAAAACGTGGTTTGCTTGTGGGACAGAACCAAGCAGGATCCAAGCAAACTGTGGGGCAGGGGAGGAACGATTCCCTTTTGATCTCAATCTCAGAGTGGTCCTGTCCAGAGAACTGCCTCACCAAGGACATGAAAACCTGAAATCTGCATGTTCCCGTAGAGCTCCTAAAGGCTCTGACTGCCAAGGGTTGGGGCAGGTACCAGTAAGAAGAATGTATAATGATTATTTTGGAAAAGACCTTTAAAATCATTAACTCAAACCATAAACTCAGAACTGCCAAGGCTACCACTGAACCATGTTCCTAAGTGTCACACCTACATGTATTTTATATTTTTCATTGCCTGGGCCCCATTCTCCCAGTTTCACTGTCTGATAATTCTTCCCTCTTTCATTTAAAAAACCTTCTGTGTGTTTACACTGCAGATCTCCTGATATTGGGAGCAGTCCTGTTCACAAGAGCACTGGCTGTGTTCTCAGATGTAGAGGTGCCACCTGGACAGCTCTAGTCAATGGGAGAATTCAGGTGCCTTACTTTATCTCTGTACTCCTGGGTGTTTTTGTGAACCCTTTGGTACTGTGCCTATCTGTGATTCTTTTGCATTTACATCTCTAGCAAAACGACACAGAAAGCATTAGACATTTCAAATTTTAATTAATGGAAATTTGCTTATGGCTCATAATCGGGCTGCGGGGTAAAATTAAATAAATGGACCTTATTTGGAGACAGAGCAGAGATCAAGAGATCAAACAACTAGATTAGACTAGAAAAACATCCATCAATTATCAGTTACTAAAATTATCTTTGTCAAATGTCAATATGAGGCTGTTTTCCCTTGGGATCCTGTGCTACTGCAACAGACTTCTAAGATTAATCATCTTTGAACACTTTTTTGTTGTTATTGTTGGCTAATTTTCCAGTTGATTGTTTTAAACATCAACAAGAGTTTAATTCCAGCAAACTGTTCTGTAAAACAGGTGCTGTTTGTTACTTTGCCTTCCTTTCCCAAGCTGCTGTTGGTTTCGCAGTCAATGAGAAATATTAGTTAAAAAACTAAAAACCTTTTAGCTTTTTAAACAAACTAAAACTAAACTAACTAAACCTTATCAAATAATTGTAGCTAAGACACCAGAACTTTGCAGAGTACATCCAAGTGCATCCATTCATTGGCTCACACTCTTGACTCTTACTGTAGAGATCTATATTTATGCATGTTCACTGTTTTCTTACTTAGAAATCTATAAATTATATCTATATCTGTCAGTCTAACAAATGTTTTAGCCAATACACCAAAGGGAAATTTGACCAGTAGGAATTTAATGGTGAGTAGATATTGAAATGCACAGCAAGGAATACATTAACCATTTCTTTTTAATATTGACAACTGTTTTAAGCAACATGCAGAGTTACATCTGAAAGGAAAGAATTGATATATTCCTTTGTAAGCACAGACTATTCACAAAGAAATACAAAATTAGGAAACTGAAGACACCAATGGTTAGTTCTGCAATTGACTGCAGCATTTTGAGATCTTCCACATTAACATATTCCCAAAATCAAGTACCAGCATGCACACCAATATGCAGAAAGATCAATATTTTATCTCCTACAATGACTATAATTGCAAATCTGTGCATCTGAATACAGAATTGCTGCAGTTCGATGCCAAAGATACTGAACTTGTATCCAAGAAACCTCATATTCTTGTGAATTCCACTAGGAAAGGTTATTCCAGAAGAATCAGGTAAAGAAAACTCAAAATTCTGGTTATTTTTTGAGGTGTATGGATCAAAATCTTTCCCACTTTTGGACTGATGCCTGATTGGAGCATCAGATGAAACAGGTTGTGGTAAACACGTGGGAAAAGAGGTAGGATGTATCAATACATTGACTAAAATATGCCAAATTTTAAAGCAGTCTCAGCCCTGAATTCAGCAAAATCAGTAATGAAGATGAACCCCCAGTGGTGGATTGCAACCATATCTAAAAACAATAAACCACACAGGTTCTACACATAGAAAAATGATGGAATAACTGTAGAACACAGAGAAAAATAGAACACAGAGTTCTATTTTTAGCAAGACAATCTGAAGTAAAGCTAAAGCAGACATGCATATAGGTAGAATAATCAGACTCTCCTGTTGCTGTCTATACCTGAAGTGGAGGTTACCTGTTAAAATGCCTGCTTAGGAAAATCCTAAATGAAATATGATTTTTAAGAGCTGGAAAAACATCCATATATAAAATAGCTTTTGATACCACAAATTTATCTCCCCCATTTCTGAAATGCAGGGCAGTAAGACACTTCATGTTATGTTAAATCTAAGTATGTTTTGCAAAAATTCCCTCTGACAGCAAACTGGTTCTATCAAAGCCACCCACTGTCTCACCAACATTATTATTCAATTTAGCTGCTTTAATGAGCTGGGCATTTTGCAGAACAAATAAATAATTAGTGGCCCAAGGATCTTGCCTAATAATTTTATGGGTGATGTAACAAGTTACAGTAGTAGAGAACAAGAGGGCTGAGCTTTGGACTTAAAAATTTGCTGTGATTATCCAGCCTGAACTTATAAACTGAGTGATGTGCAGGATGTGTCCCCTTTCTGTTTTTTATGAGACATGGCAGAATCCTGAACAGTAGTTTTTCTATGTCTTTGGTTCCGAGATTTTCACAGCTCTCTCGTTAAAAATCTGATAGTTTGCATGCACAATAAAAAGAAATGCTGTATGGATGCCAAGTTTTCAAAATATATTCCAAAAAAACTACCAGAAGGAAACCATAGAAACATTGCTGGGTGTAAAATAGTCAAATAGAAATCCATAAATAACTACTGAGAAGAAAAAAAAAAAAAATCTGAATTTTTTAAATGACTTAAGAATTAGGGAGCAATTTAAAGCAATAGCAGTATACCACATTTTTAGCTGCTTTCCTTTACATTTCATGTGGTAAATGTAATTAATTTCTCTTCAAGATAACATACAAGGATAACCACAAAGTGTTGAAACATGGAAAGCTCAGGGGGGACCTACATGGAGAAATCAATGCTCACTAAGGATATAAAGTCATCCAAGTAGCTACATCCACGTAGCTACTCTGCACCAATTCTTAATGCAGACAGTGGCCTTTGCTACATCTCCCTTTATGTTCTTAAGGGAATTAAATTAGAATAATGGCTGTCTTAATTCTCCCATGTGGTAAATGGATAGAAAGAAGCACGTCCAGAAGGAGAGGCAGATGTGAAATGGACTGTGCTGTGATGTTGAAATGGTTTTCTTTCTGCTGCTTTTATAGGGATAAAATAAACTGAACTGACTTCAAAGAAACATCCGTTCCTTAAGATAGGAATACATTCTTTTTTTCACCAAGACTCAATTCTGCCAGGAGGGTGGGTTGCATCTCACCTGCTATAGAAGCTGGCTTTGATACAAGCCTTCTGGTAGCAAGGACAATAATTTTTCATCACACTATTACCTGTTACTTCTTTCCAGTGCTAATGGTGCCAGAGATTACAGTGCATATTCTCCACATATAATTTCTGAATTTTGTCTTTCCTGGTAGCCTCTGCCATGTGTGAGCACACATGTCATGATAGCTGAACTGTGTCTGTTTTATAGCATTAATTCTCACATTTACCTTACATTCTTCCAAGTTCCCTCCGCCTTAGAATGGGATTTATCTCACGTAGTCTAATCATCTAAAAGTTAGACATCATTCAAAGCTAGTCATGGAAGCGCCCTCTGTCCTCAAAGAGAGAAGCAGGCAGAACAAATTCTGAAATCATACAGCACTTTAGGCAGACTGTGCCTCATCTGGTCCAACCCCTTTGCCCAATGGAGCATTAATTTTGACACTAGATGAAGTTGACTAGAATATTTTCCAGATGAGTTATGAAAATTTTCAAGAATGGAGATTCCACAAACCCATCCAACCTGTTCTAGTGCACAGCCATTCCTTCTGCAATTCTTTTTCCCCATGTACCCAAAAAGTCACTCTTTTTTTTCACATCACGTGCCACTGTCCTTTAGCATGGAGAGCTGCTTTTGTTCCAAGGGACTCTGTGAAACATCAGCACTCACATCTTGCTTTAGCAGAGTGAAGGTGATTTTGCAGTGAGCTGTGAAGGTTTTCTTTTTCTCCCTCACTTGGGCTAACATGACTATTGTGGTTTGTCACGAGTGTCTAGATTGTGGTTAGATGTGGAAATACAGTAATAGATGCTTTCACGCAAAGATGGAAGGTTGTGACACCAGTGTCAAACCAACTCTTTCAGCATTCCCCAGCGATGCATCAAAATGTCAAAATAGTGACAGAAGTTGAAAAGCATCTCTAACAGGGGAGAACCCTGAACACACCTTCCAAAGATAGAAAAAGGCAAAGCAGTTCAGTTGTATTCTGAAACTTGAGTGTCCTCTTAATGACACAACACAGGTTCTGGTAATCTCTGGTTTAGAAGGGCAATCAACTGGGCATACAATCAGAAATAAACTGCACATTTCTTTGTGGACAAATCATCTGTGGGTGCAAAATATCTGAGATAATCAACAATTATATAATTTACACAAAATTGGAGAGAGTTATGGAAGTAGCAAATATTCTGTCAGAACAAAACAGAATTAAGTATCTGGCAAACTGAAGTAGAATTAAGAATCAAGAACAGAGAACGTTTGCTAAAATTTTAGTCTTCTTCTGGGGACCTAAAGCATCTGCAATTTTGCTGTACTTTGTTTATACTCTGGTAGCATAGTTATGGCCCAACATGCCAGATGTAAAGCACATAATAATAATTAATCCTTGCACTACAGAATTTGCAACACAATTAGCTGTGATGAGTGAAGAATTGAAGACTTGCTTTGGGGATATGTAATCTTACTTGGGACTAAAACAAGATTTGCCCTCAGTTACACTTACAGTCATTAAGACACAAAGAATCAAATAATTTGCTCAAGTTTGCAGAACAGATGCAGCAATTCCAGGAACTGATCAAATATTTCTCAGTCCTATAATGTGCTTCAAACCGACTGACATTTCCTATTTCTTCTTGTAATAACTATGTGAACAGTTCAGGGCAAGATGCTGGATTTCTTTTCTGCTAAACATTTAGATGAAAAAAGCAGCCCTGAGATGCTTATTCCCCAAGGAGATGTTTTCTTCCTGGACTGCTGAGGTACCACAATGCATAGCTGAAGAAACCAGGATGGCAAGCAGTGAATTCAGTTTTTTTAAGTCCTAACCTGTGGCTGAAGCTATTTTAAGCACATTTTGTGAATTCAAATCCCACGGTCTATATTTAAACCCATATTAGCTTTCAGTTTAATGAGGGTCTGAGTAATGCCTCTTAGCTTTACTTAGTTTGCTTCACATGTCAGTATAGAATCAGAGAATTATTTAAGTAGAAATTAACTCAGTGGTTTTTTAATTGCTAAAATAAAAGTTATTTTTATGTTTTCTTTAACTTAACATTTCCTGGAAGAAACAACAATCGAAGAAAACCTGAAAAGGTTATAACTCCATTAATTAAGACACTTTCATTTTATTTTTTTTTTATGTAACAATGTTGTTTTTAAAATAATTTCATACTGTTATTTTCCAATTTATTAAGGTGTTATATATAATTATATGAGTTAATAGCATTAGTTACATTAAACTTTACATCATCATTTACTTCCTATGGTCAAAGACCGAGTTATATAACAACACTGCAACTCACTGCTGACCAAAATCAGTTCTAGCAAATAGTTAAAACCTCTTTTTTAAATAGAATTACCACATTTTCATTCTCTTTTTTAACTAAGAAAAAAAGCTCATCACAGCCATATTGTTAACAGGATGATTTCTAAGCCAATTCATTACCATAATCCACTTATCCCAAGCAGCCTTCTCAGGCCTACAGATTTTCTGGTGGCCTTTCTGGAAAACTGAAATACCTCAGGAAGGTGAACAAGGGACTCAAAAGAGTCTTGCCAAAGGGAATGTTTAGGGTTATGTAAATTCTTATAACATTCAGTAAAGGAGGGATGTCTAAGCAGGTACCAAGGCTTACCTGACTACCCCTTACATATCAAAAAGATACTTTTGTGTAGCTGTTCCTTACAATCAGTTTTGCTGGACATGGAACAGAGTTTTCAATGCTGGAGCACTTAATGTTCAATAATTTTTATTTTTTTATTTTTTTTTATTTTTTTGAGATGTGATTTTGCCCAGCTTTCAGTTGAGAGACTCATGTCTAAAATACAAGTGTTGCTGGAAAATGTTGTTTGCATTAGGTGGTATTTGACTTACCCAGCCACACAGGAGAGGAATAAAAACACCCTCTTCTTGTAAGAGTAAGGTTCTCCCGGACACATCAGGGGATGATTCACTCTGTAACCATCTCCCATCACCAAAAATATCAAAGGTTTATTTTAAAAAGAGGCCAAGGTGCTTTGTCTATTTCACAGCCAAAAACTAGTGTGAGATTAATTTTCTTCTATAAAGGCACAAAGTTCAAGTTGCTAAAATTAGCAATTGTTTCACCTGAGCCTCTTCTCTATGGTCCTATTCAAAGCAGTATTGTTTAGTGTTTCAGTGCCTGCTGCTTAAAATGCAATGTTCCCATTTAATGTGTCAAAAAGCTTTAGCTAATTATTCTCATAGCAAGGATAATCGTACCAATTATGATTCTTTAAAAAGAATAGTGGAAACAAAGAAGTGGAGATAAGATTTAACAATGACAAGACAAGCTGGGGATGCAGGGGAATCTTAAATGTTGAAAACCTCCGATGCTCTCTTTTTTACATGAAATAATAAAATTACAGCTTTTTGAAAGAGACAAGTTATCACCGTGCAACCTGGGGAATTGTGGATTATTATGACAATGTTCCTGTTGGCTTGGAATGAAGTTTATGGGTATTCCTCCAGCCTCAAAATCTAGGGCTGTAGGATAGGACATGGAGTAGGATCTAATATTTGCACTGTCAGCTACCTGGGATTGGCAGGCAGTGGAACTGTATGTGCATAGTCCTGAAGGCAGCAGTCCAAGACCTCATTTCTCAGATCTATGGATGCTCTATGGTCTGTGAAGAGAAGCAGGTGGCCACAGGATTGATTATGTCAAATACCTACATCCAGTGATTGCCCCAGGAGGGCAAGAACTGCTAAAGGACCATTCAAACCATCTAGGTTAAATCTCTCTTTTTACTGGTGTATTTAATGCACAGGGCTCTGCACCTGGCTGGGATACAGGCTGGATATACCCTTTATGAGGAAAAGTACCAAAAAGAGCAGATCTGAATCTTGGTGAGGAAGAAAACAAAAGCCAAAATAAGACCTGTGTCCCCAGCAAAGGTAAATAACAAAAAATTGTAAGATGTATGTCTACCTAGAGGATGATGAGTCCTTATTTCCCACATCAAAAAGACCACAGTAGGATGTGGGACACCATCAGGAAGGAGGACCCTGTGATCCTGCTGAAAATGACTCTTTATAATGGTAGAAAATGGAGCAACAAGGAGATAGTGAGGAATTTTGCTCCTTTTGCCTCTCTGCCAGAACAAACTGAGAATTTACTGCCTTTTTGACTCAGTCAGCAGCCTGCTCCTGCAGCTATTACCTCAGGAGCAGATAGGAAGCCCAAGTGTAATGACTTTTATCACTTACTTGTGGGTATTGTTAATCACTTTGGATGTCTTTGCAACACGTTTAGATTTCTCTAAATGTAGTGACAACTTTGGACAGAAAATCACAAATCCCTTGGTTCTGATCCAGATCACACAGACAGCCTGAACATACCTACTGTCACTTAAAATTGAGGAACAGCATCATGCAATTGTCCTCTTGTGCCTGACAAATCCAAAGACACAGATTGAATTCAAACAACTCTTGTCCTGTTCCACAAGCTCTGATAATGAAGACACCATGAAAGTTCTTGGCACAAAGGAAAACAAGTCAATACACCCATCAGGACTCTACAACAGATAAAATTTATCTCTATTATAACCAGATATTCAAGCATTCTTGGAGAAATTGGATCTGTCTGCTGCTATTTCTGCCATACTTGCTTTAAGCTGTTCTCTTATCCAACTGCCCGACTGTTTATCAAACAGAAGACTTCATCTGGATGCTAAGGAGACATCTCACCATCAGGCTGAGGGGTGGTTCTCTCTGGGAGGTGTCACAGGAAAAAGTATTGAGAGATGGGAAGAGCATAAAATCTTTACAACTCTTCTTCTCCCCCATTTCAAAGTCCTTTTCTGAAATGCATCCTCACTATCTACCAGGCAAGTTTTATAGTGAGAAAAATTTATACCGAGCCTAGAGGAAGAAGTGCATGGCATGAAAAGAAAACCTGTGGACATAAAAGTTTAGAAAGACCTTGAGGAGTCTGTCAGATTTTTGCTTAGCAGGATTTAAATGAAACACTGTTATGTGGGGCCACCTTACCTTTACAGAGACTGTGTTTTTCCCAAAGCACTGGGGAATAAACACTTACTTAGAAACTTCTCCAGGCTGCCACTTACTGTAGGGGTATTCCACATTCTCATGCTATTACTGGTGTTATTTTATTCCTCAGAGCTTGGAAAACTCAAGGCACACTCAGTGAGGCTTGGATTCCTCAACCAAAAATATGACTGCCTATTCTGTGACTTAGACACACAGGTCTTGGAGGCTGTCATGCAGAAAGATTTGTAGCAGGGAGATAGGTGTGTCTTACACTGAAAAAATCAGTGCTGTAGCAATGAGTTCTGGATATTCAAAGGTACTGAAAACCACCTTAGGTTCCATGACCCTTCCCTGAAATTATTTCATACTGCTTTACAAAATTTTGATCTTTTTTTTTTTTCCCTGTGAATTCTATTTGTTTAATGGATTTGCTTTCAATTACAGAGGTACAAAATGCTACCATTGAAACACACTACCACTGTTCATGAAACACCATTTTGCCTTGAATTCTTTTTGAGATGGCCCTGCAAAGCAAATGGGACCTCAAGAACACAATCCAAGTTTTGAAATTTATGGGTGAGTTTCATCTAATTTCATCTCATATAAACTAACTAAAACTTTTTTTGTTTTGTCTGTGCCAGTTGTCTGCAATCTTTCTTTAGGAAATGGAAAGGAATAACTTTTTCCAAAGGGCAAATGCACCTTCTCATTGTGAACACTTATTTTAGATTAAGACACATGCTATGGAATACCTCTCTGTCTCTCCATGGATTACAAAAGGAGCTTAGACCAAATGTTTCCCCACTGGATAACTAAATGTAAGCTCCTGTTGCAGCTAAATATAACAAGAACACTGTAAGACTAAGCCTAAAATCCTTTTGTGTAGTACAGCTGGTAAACAGGCCACCTGACAGGGAGGTTACACACAGGTTACAGACACTTCCTCTTAACATTTTTTTAAAGCACTGTTCTTTGTATCCTCTGTAAAACAGCTCAAACCACCACCAGCCCCACATGGACAGTCCAGACAGATGGATGGTTTTGAATGGTTCAGCTGCTGTTAAGTTTATACAGGAATTTTAGTAAAAGCTCTTTGCAGGACTAAGGAGTTACCACTTCAGCCAACTCTGGTGATAAAAACCATCAGGTTCAGCCAGTAGCTTCACTGAATGACCTTAGGCTTGCTTTTTCATACTGTTATTTCATGGCCTGGTCTAGCCTCTACCCACTGCTGACAGGGAATTAGGAATCTGGTGGGTGAAGCATCTGATTATGCCATGGTCAGGACCTGGTTCTGCAGGAAAACAGCCCAAATAGCCTCATGGGAGCATTCAGAGATTCTCCTCAGGGACTCAAGGGTTTAAACTGAGGGTTTAAGCAAAGCTTTTATTAGTGCTGTAGCAGAACCTCTTGGATGAGTGTACTCTTCACAAGGCAGAAAAATGGCTGGATGGACAAGTCCAAGGAGTGGTGGACTCAATGGTCTTAGAGAACTTCTCCCACCTTAGCAGTTCTCTGATTATAATTTTATTATATTATATAAGAGAGAAATGGTTTGATTTCTCCTTCTGTTCCCTAAATGAGAAGCAGCAGCCCATTCCCAGTGCTCCCTTATAAATGGCAAAGCACAAGGAACTGCTACGGTGTGAGATGGGAATTTCAGGTCATTACTAATCTGGTTGACATGCAAAGTGCTGAGGTAGAAAATGAAAGCCCAATTGCACATTCCAACCCCATGAGACATTTGGTCTCCTAGGAACCATTATTTTGCCTGTACAAACTATTGTTTCATAGAGAATATCTTGTTTCAGCAGAAAAGTCAAATATGTCCGCTCATAACTCCATGTGGCTGTTAGCTTACTGCTGAGCTAATGCTTTGCCACATAAATAAAACTGCAGAAAAAAGAGAGAGCAGACTTGCAAGGAAACATGGGGAAAAAATATAATTCATTGGCGCTCAGGGCTGAAAAGCTAGTGAGCTTCCTTCCTTTCCTTTTTTCTTCCCTTTACCCTTACAAGTTGATGTGTACCCAAACAGCTTGAAAAGTACTTTGAAATCCAACTTTAGTCAGCTATGATGAAGACATAAGAGGAACTGATTTTTCCTTTGTGATGCTTTGTTTTCTTCTCTTTTATTCACTGTTCGCTTTAGCAGTGGCTGCAGGAGAGGATCCAAGTGCTTTTTCTTGGAACTTTTTTTTTCTTTTTTCTTTTCTTTTTTTTTTTTTTGGTGCAGTTAAAGATATATTTCTTGAGTTACACTGAGTCACTACATAGTGCTTTTGTGGCAAGCTCAACTAGCGAGCTGAGAGGGCTTGAACCAAAATGCAAAATTTCTCAAACCCAGGGAATCTATAACATCTTACCTAAGGACTTTTTGCTACAGTAAAAACCTGCCACTTTGTGTGGAAAGGTGTGAAATGTTATGTAGCTATTTTATTTTTGTTCAGCCAGTTTCACAAATGTTCTGAGGCACCACTGGGGACCAGTCATTGGGCTCAAGGGCAGCGGTGCCACTCAGAGGGATCTAGAGAGGTTGTCAGACAGGACCAACAGGAATTTAATGACATTTAACAGGGGGGAAAATGCAAAATTCTGCCCATTATATGAATCATCACTGGACAGCTGGGGGGCAGCTCTGCTGAAAAGGACTTGGAGGTGCTGGCAGGCAAATGCTAAATAAGAAACATCAGCACACCCTGCCAGCAGTGTTGATGCTGGTGCAGGAGCAGAGCCAGGAGTTGGAGAAAAGTGATATTCCTCCCTAATGAGCAGCCACTAGCTCACAGTTACAATTGTGCATCTAGTCCTGGGACTGTCGCCCTGAAAACTCAGCTTCTGAGCTTGCTGACATGGTTTTCTAAGGACTTTCCCAGGACAGTAACTGTAAACATAGATATGTGTACATTCTTTCTGTTACATGTCTTGTGATGGGCATCTCTCATGGCCAGTGCAGTGAGAAAGTGTTATCCTGACCATCCAATCCCTGGCCATGGTCACAAGCCTATAAATCCTGGGAGGAAAAATAAACTCTGCTCTTTCTGCACCATACCTCAACCTGTGTCCGTGTGATCTATTGATCTTCAGCGGTAACACTGGGACCCCAAAATAGAAAGGCATTGGTAAAAATTGGCATTGGTAACAATTCAGTGGTAGGTCACCACTGAGTGGGGAAGAACATGAACTGGGGTAATTGACCTTCAGAAGATGCTGGAGGAGCTGGTCCTGTTTGGCCTGAAGAAGAAATGGCTTCAGGAGGAGGTAACAGCATCCTGCCCATACCTACAAAGAGGACACCAAGAAGACAGAATTATTAAAATCTGCCTCAGCAAAGCACTTAAACTCACATTTAACTGTTCGAGTTTTACTTATTCATTTTAGGTTTTTTTTAATAAATATAGATATTTATGTCTTTTTTTTTATTCTGATCTCTCTAATTCGCTCATACATCTGTATATTTTTAGTATATTGTAAAAACGTATTTAAATCTGGACAAATACCTTACATCTTCCCTATACTGATGTATTTTGTAATATTAAAATGTGATTATCGTTCATCCAATTTGTGGATTAGGTGTTATTTCATTTTATTTTTACAGCTATATGCAGTATTACCAACCATTAGCATATAAGTATGAAATGATGAAATTTTTATGGCTACTGCATAAAATGAAATGGTACCAAAATTATTAGGTTTAACTCTGAACATTTAATAGAAATAAAAGGATTCAGTGCTGTGCTATTCCTCTCACAGGGTGTGAGTGCAGTGAGTACTCCACAGTTTCATGTGTTAAACACAACCTGGACACAGCAGATCCTTGTTCACTGCAGTAACTCATATTTGGATTCACAGCTGACTCCTTGTGAGTATATTTTAGCACATATTTCAGCTTCCATCCTGCTCCTTCAGCCTGGCTGTTTCTGGAGGATACCCAGCTATTCATCTGCTTTGGAGAAAACCCCACAGTCTGACATGGCCCTGCAGCCAGGAAAGGACCAACCTGCAGAAAGGAGGCTCAGAAATTAAAAACATCTGAAATCTTCAGCCTGCAGAAAGGAGAAGACCCACCAGAGCAGTGTCTGGATCTGTTATCTCATTCTCAGCTGAGAAAAAATCTTCAGAGTCCATCAGAGAATTCATGGGTTTTAAAGTGTCAGTAACCAGAAGTGATTGCTCCTTTTTTATTGATTTTGGGAACTGTGCTCTTCGTTCTTGTCTGGGGTGCCCAAATGGCAGAGCAGTAAAGCTGCAGCTGTGGTTGACATAAAAGAGGATTTATACATATCCTACACAGAGGACCCTGTGATCTGGTACATGATTGTCTCATCTTAGTAAAATAGCACTGTAAGTTAAAAGAGTCTTTTGAAACTGGACAAGGAACAAAGTTAGATCATTTTCTTTGCAACAGTGTCTTGTTTATAGGCAAAGATTAAAAGAAAATTTGAAAAATTTGAAAAACCAAGAAAAATTAATATAAATGTCTAGCCAGATTCTCAGTAGTGTCAGTAGTCACATGACAAATTAATCCTGAAAAGCTGTATAAATTTACAATACATGAAAATCTTGCACCCTTAACTTAGAATAATCCAAAATCAAAAAAATACTTAAAATTAAAGAAAAGAGAATTATGTGCCTTAACACTGGAAGAATTAAAATAATATACCCAGTATTAATACACATGCAAGGGAAAAGTTCTCAGAATATTGGTTAAATGCAACACTGAACAGTGTCTGCTAATAATAATTATTATTTTCACCATTATTATCTGGATGTTCTAGGAGAAATTTAGAGTAGGACTAGCAAGAATTTTTAGATTACATTGATATGCAAATTAATTTTCCATGTAATATCATGCATTTTTATGTGGCAATCTTTATCCTTTAAGATTTTTCCATCAAAGAAAGAAAGAATATTCTGTCCCTGAGGTATCCAATCAAAATTTGTGAACCATTTCAAATTTATGAATCGAGCACACACAGTGAAACCATTTACTTCATGTTGTATGAAGGGTGACTCCACTGTGCTTCATGGTGGGTTTTTATTTTATTGCTTTTTTATTGCTTTTTAATTTTTTTTCCTAATAATTCTTAATTACTTCTGCAATTAGCTTTTTGACTATCATTAACCACTATCTTTTTTATGGAACTATTTATTGCGATTTCAAGATCACGTTCCTCAATGGCAAAAACTAACTTTAGCACTGAATATGGAAAAGTTAAAAACTAGTTTTTCATGTTTTCCTTTAACATTTACTTCTGCAGAGTTTTAGTTCCCTGCTGATCAGCACACCTTGTACATCATATTGCTGGAATGCATTGAGGTGTAGAGCAAGAGGTCAAGGCAAGGCTTTAGTTTAGATGTTATCTGTGTCTGGGCATTCAGATCTTAGATATCCCAGAGATCTCTGGGAAGCACTTTCCTGTGTGATTTTCCTTCATGGAAACTAGAGTATCAGAACCTCAGTACCTCTGGAACCGAGTCTTTAATTCTGAATATCTGTGTTCTCCATGCATGAAACTTAATATTATTCCATGCCAGAGATAACAATTTTTCTCCTGAAGAACAGAGGCTGTAAAGAAAATTCATTCATGCTTTAGACACCTCAGGCATGTTTTACTCACCTAATTTTAACTGTCTACAAAGTAATTGTCTGTACCTGAACTAGGTGGAGGTTATTTTTACTCAGAAATGGGCACTTAACTCATCCTGAGGTAGCCATCCATAATAAAACATATGAAACGTGTATTTTAAGCAGCTGCTGTCTCTATGATTATAAAAGAAGTTCAGGTGCATACTGGACCATAGAGTTCAGATCTACACATATACACAGCTGGATAGCTGCACACACTGAGATGAGTTTGACATCCTGAGTTTACAGTGATGACTGATATTCCAGTTTCTACATAGACACCCTTTGGAAAGTTTATGTGATATATATCTCTGAGCTATAATCTAATCAATATTTTAATATCCTCAATTTTCACTGTTAGAAAGGATATTTCCCCAAGCTATGCAAGCATGATTTTGTTTTAAATTAAGAATTTGGAGTCTGTTGTGAGCTCTAGAAACTCTGAGAGAAAAGTACCATGATCGCATATAACTTCATGACCCAAAGGGCACATGGTTGTTTATTGACTAAATTCTGAATAAAATAGAACAAGTACAATGAGATTGTTTTATGATTGCATTTTCACCAAACTATATAATTACTTCTGGATTCAATATAATTAATTAAAACCAGATCACAGCACCTAGAGTAAACAGAGTAACACAGAGGAAGGAAGTGATACAGAGCTTCTCAGAATGGTAACACAGTCTAGGCCGGTGAACACTCCTTGTGGTGTGCTTCAGGTAAGGAGTAGAAAAATACTTTTTTTTGATTTTTTGAGTATTTAAAATTTCAGAGGGAAGCAGGAAATATTGTATGTACACAAAGAAAAGGTAATCAAAACCTCTCTGGCCTTCATGTTACATGCAAGCATACATTTGCCATCATTTTTGGTACAGCTAACCTAATAATAGTGAAAACTTTTATCTTTACTCCACACACATTGTAGAATTCAATCTTTTAGGGAAAAAGTGTGTGAAAATCCTTTGAGCTCCAAGAAAGGCTCAAGGAATGTTCAAAACCACTGCATCCTCCAATGGTTCTCCATTGGTTCTTTCCCTATTCCTACTCATGAATGTTGATAGCTGAAAGCAGCAACTTTCCCCCAGAAAATGTCAATTTAGTAGCTTGCTGTGGAAATATCCCTCTCCCACAATTTCTTCTAGAAAGCTGTGATTCCAAGCTTTCTGTCCTGCAGATTTCCAGACTCGGAGTTCCCCATGGATTGAAGGAAAGACAGAATACTGCAAGAGTCACAGTTGCGCTGTTGAACTCAAGGTCCACTCTTCCTGCCACACCTTTCAGGGTCTTGTCAGCCCTCGGGAGAGTAACCCAGCAGTTTTTCTGATTCCTTGCCACCTTTACCCAGACTCTCATTTCAGCTGCAGCATGGAAAAGAGAGGAGGAGCCTGAAGTCACCACCAGCTTGGATGCGTCAACATCTCTCACTCCTTGAGCTCTCACTGCTCTTAGAAAGATGGGGTTTGCAATGGAAGGAATCAAGCAGGTTACATTATTTCTAGCTAACAGGAGTCATCCATTATGGCAAGACCATAATCTCTTGTGACCATGTCTCTGCAACAAGTTCTTTGAGGATTTCAGGGGAAAAAAGGAAAGGAAACCGATATTGAGGGGCGAGAAGAGGAAGCAGACGTGATCACAGAGTGCCTGTCTCGATGCTATATCATCTCCCAGCCCTGTTGGGGTTCATAGGGAAGAATGTATAAACTTGTGGAAGTTAAATAATAGTGTGTCATGTGTTATATAACTCTGTCAGTAGCAAAGGGAAAAAAACAGTTTCTTTTTTGCATCCTATTTTATTCCTTCACATTGCCTTCAGCGACGTTTTAAAATTCAATGTTACTACTCTTCAGTTAATGACTTCTGAAAATATAAATATAAACTTTTATAGTTTGAGTGATAATTTCTTAATAGTTGTCTACAACCTAAGCTTGCAACAAGTTATTTTCAAATTTTTCTTTTTGGAAAAATTTTAATTTATACTCACTCTTGAAACAGTGCTCTTGTAATATCTTGATTAAAAACTGCCTTCAAAGTGTTGCTTTCACAAAGATTAAAGGAAAGAGTCCCATCTTACATAAGCTGTCACATCCTGTGGGCTGATAACATTTTAGATTAGTTGAATCTCTAATATTAACATTTTCTCTAGACAATCCTGATTTTTCTAGTGAGTTCCGCTGTTTTGATTTTTGTTTATACAAATAGAGAACCCTAAGGGGGCTAAACTGAG
Source organism: Parus major (assembly GCF_001522545.3). Lineage (NCBI taxonomy): Eukaryota > Metazoa > Chordata > Aves > Passeriformes > Paridae > Parus > Parus major. The sequence goes on from NC_031773.1 coordinate 4,555,989, forward strand.
ATGCTTTAAGGAATTTCACTTTCCAATTGAAAACAGAAGAAGATAGTCCTCTGTCTTCTGAAAACTAGACATCTCTAAGATGTCTGTTTATTTGGAGATGCATCAAATCTAAGCATGTAATATTCTGGTTTTTATAAGGTTTTAAAAAAATCTTTCTTTTTCTATATGTACCAGCAGGGATTTGTAAAGATTTCAGATTTAATACCATATCTCAAATAAACTTAATTTCACTTTTTTTTCTGTGTATCTATAATGAGAGCCAGAATAACACATAAGAAATTATCTTTCTGTACTCTTCTTTATTTTTTAAAGTACAGGGAGAGTAATGAGGGGGGAGAAAAAGAGAGAAAAAATGTATGAACAAGTGTTCACTTGTTACATACATATATATGTCTATATATATATATATTTAGCAAATATCTCCTCCAGTCATATTCACACAAGATAATGAGGTGATCCCACTGCCCCTCTCCTTGGAAGCTGAAAGGAAGGTTACATTTTTGCACACTTAAAATAAATTTCTGATTTCTGTAACATTAAAAAAAAATGAAAAAGGTGTTGCTCAAGGGAAGCCATCAGCACTTGAGAGAACCACAATCCCCACCATCTGCTGCCACAGAGACAGAGCAACTATTCACAGCTTTTGTTGCAGTCCTCAGGCTGCAATTGTATTGCAACTGAGGGTGGTCACAGTAGACCTGAGCAATTTTATATCTTTACTGCTTATTCCCCTGCCTGCTGCCACCTCTCTTCCTCCCTCCTCTGCCCATTTTTTCACTGTAATAGGCAAAATCAGGGCAGGGAAGGGATTGTATCTTTCTGATCTTCAGGCGACCTGCTGCCACCAACAGAAACATGAAATGCACATTGTATTCTGAGTCTGTAGGTGATGTCCTCTAGGCTAAGATTCATTTCATTTAATTATAGTTATCTAAAAAGTACCCAGTCTAAGGCAGCTATCTAGGCTCCTCCTTTAGATGATAAAAAAAGGCAGTTCCAAAGGTGATTAATCCTAAACTACAATTGGAATTAATCCCCCAAACAAGTCCTGTGTAAGATTAATTCTCCTGACTGATATAAAAAGAGATCAGGTTCCAATTTGGAGCAGACACTAAGGATGGATTTTGCCTGAGGAAACACACAGATCCAATGCAGGTGTCCTTACCTGAGGTGACTGTGCAGATTTCCTTTATATAAGCCAATAGAAAGAACAGGGACTTTTGATTCCTCCCTTCCTAATGTAGATCATGGACTCACAGAATGTCTTGGGTTGGAAGGGACCTTGAAGTTCATCCCATTCAAATCTCCTGCCATGTGCAGGGACACCTTCCTCCAGAGGGTTACTCAGAGTCCCCTCCAACCTGCCCTTGAACACTTCCAGGGATGGGGAGTCCACAGCCTCCCTCAGATACAGAAAGATTGAAATGCTGGAAATATTTCTCCTCACTGATGGCAATGATTAGCTTGTATCTAGACTCTCTTTTAACAGATTTATACAGCTAGAAGAGGTGAATTGTGTAACCTCCAGAAAGTAAAATTTAGTGAGGTTTATCTGGGTTTTACCAACTGTCCCACACAACTAGAAATCATGTGAGCAGTGCTACCACCTTTAAAAGATTAGTCCTCTTTGCCAGACACACACTCACCTACACTATCACTTTCAGTTTTTGGGATGTGAAGGTTTTCATGTGCTCTCCAGAGCAGCATGCAGAAAGCCAAAGACTGAAATCACTCTTTCCTCTAAAACACCAATGTAAAGACACAAGAAATCCTTTGAGGCTTCAGAGTTAGTGAAAGGGAACAGAGGAGAATTTTAAATGTGTTTATATTACTTGCACTGCCTGGGAATGTTCATATAGCACAATGTTACATGTCCATGGCACTTAATTTTCATAAGCTTTTTCTCTTATGGCAAAATTATTTTATGAGCTATACATTTGCAAGGACACTTGTTCACCACAGTGTGCATTGAAATAAGTGCTAATTCATTATAACCTTTAAAGCATCTCAACTTCATTGGCATTTAAGTATTGGATTATCTCAATGAAGTCATTAAAGAGAGTTAAATGTATGGGAGGATAGTTCCTCAGCCTTAATTCATTGCAAATTTTATAGTTAATTAGTGGGACAAACCACTAAATAAACAAAGAAACAGTACAAAATGGAAGGTTCTCTGGCAGATACAGCTTTATAAAAACCCAAAAGTTAAATGCTAAGAACTCATTCATAATAAAAAGCAATTTCCCAAGTATTATGTTCTATCTCTGTTATGGTTAAACACCATAAATTAGCAATGAGCATTCCAATTCAAATGACTTGTGTTCTTCAGTGTTCTTGAAAATCAGTCAAATCAGAAGTCCACTAGAGCTTCAATAAAGTAATAGAAGACAATTTAATTGACAGAAATGTGTTTTAGATAGTACTTCTTATCTTCAGGCAACACATTTTATTACCTAAAACTTCATTACAGTGCACAAAAAAGGAGAAAGAGAAACATATGTTTACTTGTAGTGAACCATACGTTTAAATTGATAACAGAATTGATTTCTTCCTGCAATTTTATCTTTACTGTATACATTATGACCTGTATGCTGGAATGTGAAAACATAGAAATTTCTGGTACACTTCTGCATTTTTGGGAAAAAAACCCAAGAGTGTTCTCAGAAGAATGTTATTTTTGCATTGTTGTAATGTGCATTGTTTTCCTAAGATCAAATCTAAAAGGAAAAGAGCCACAATATTGTCCTCAGTAGTTGTTCTGTCAGATCTTGAGGCTGAACCTTCCAAACAAAGAGAGTTTGGTGTTTCAGGGGGAATCTTCAACACTACAGTAAGGAAAGAGAAATGTTGGTTTTCAAGTACAAGTACTGTGTGTGAAGTCAATTTTAAAGGTAACAGATGACATTGTTGATTTTGATCCTGTATTATCAGTGGGGAGCAAAATACAGGTCTGAATTTACTGCCAAAGATTATCTGCAAATTTTATTCAACTGTTTCTGAGGGAAAAGAATGATGCCCAGTTTCTGGTGCTCCTGGAACTGTGGTTTATAGAACATTCTCATGAACCTGACATCACTGAAAAGAAGTATAATTTGATAGTAACACAGGATTAAATGTCATGCGAAAGATTAGAAATAATAAACATAAACAGATCCAGAGTCTTACAGGTGCCCTTTTCCCATTATCAATTACAAACTAGAAGTGTTTATAAGTTTCCATGAGCCATCAGAAGAGGTTGAGTCTAAATTGAATACTCATTTATTATGATATATAACACTAATTTTTAAATAAAATGAATAATTATAAATAATAATAAAAATTAAAATATTTTTTTTAAATATTAAAATAATTTAAACCTTTTTGTGGACCATGAACTGAAGTTTGAATGAAGAAGCTGAAATGCCTTTTTCAGGGCTATATTCAACAGTCTTAATCCCATAGATCATAGAAATGGACCACAGGATGGCTCGGGTTGGAACAGTTCTTAAAGATCACCTAGTTCCAACCTCCTGCCACGGGCAGGGACAACTTCCACTACAACAAGTTGCTCCAAGTCCCACCCAACCTGGACTTGAACAATTCCAAGGTTGGGCATCCACAGCTTTTCTGGTCAACCTGTGCCAGTGCCTCACCTCCCTCACAGTAAAGACTTTATTCTTAATATCTAAAATTAGTATTTCCCTGAGTTTAAAGCCGTTCTCCTTGTCATATCACTACATGATCCTGCAAAAAGTCCCTCTCCAGACTCCTTGTAGGCTCATTTTAGGTACTAGAAGGCTGCTATAAGCAGCAAAACTAAACAGATATAATCCCATAAAAGGCAAGTCCTTCTCACCAGACCCTTTAAGGATCTGGATCTCAGTTCTTACACTCATGGTGCAGGAGGGCCCTGACAGTCAAATAGGTATTAATTGACTTTGACTCAGAACTGTAATTGTATTACAGTTACTAATGCAATACATTACAAGTTTTAATACACAATAATTGAATTGCAAACCATTTAATGGTTGGGCCAGGGTACACAGAAAACACAGCGACCTTGATTGCTTGATTGGTTGGTTGGAAGCAAACAGGGCAGGCAGGAAGGACACAGATGTGTGACAAAAAATACAAAGCTTCTACACAACTATTGAATCCTGTAGCAGGAAGCTGGGAGCACAGCAGACTGTCATCTATGTAGAAACCCTGGTTGTGTTATTGTAGTTAAATATTAGTGCAATCCATGGATTACATGACCCTGTAAAATATAGAACATGTATAGAGAGGCATTTCTTCTATTGGATGGTTGCAAACTCCACTGGAACATACTGATCACTTATAGAAACCATAGAGAAAAGGACCCCAAAACAACAAAACAAAACCAAAACCAAGCAGGCAAACAAACAGCAACAAAAATCTTGTAAAAAATGTAGAAGGTTAAAAAAAATAATAAAGGTATAAAGAAAAGTATGAGAAAAATAATGGGAAATAGAATTCCTTGATTGACTCCTGCATGGCTTTTGAGCTGGCTGACTCCAAAAGCATTCTGAAGGCTGCTGTGCTCCTGAGAGAGAATTATATTGGTTACTAAACATGTTGGCAGTTTGGGTTGAATTCAGGTTATTACAAACACTGCCTGTTCCTGTGTGATTGCAGGACAGCCCATGACTCACAGCAACACAGCTCTGGGAGAGAGAGCTACATTTCTCCTTTGTTTGCCTACACACTCAGATCTATGTGGCTCAAATGCAATCTTATTACTAAATACTTAGCTTTTTGATCCATAGCTCTGTCTCAAGGACCTCCCAAAACAAATCATGTCTAAAGGAAATGGGCTCATTGGTTGCTTCCATTGGTGTAGACAGTTAATAGAGGCTGGACACTGAACCTGCAGTCAGCAGAGTTAGGAGAAATAAACCCCTTTGACAGTGACTTGTGCAATTTCCTTTTCCTTCAGGAGGCCATTCCTTTGTTCTTTCACATAATTCTAATCAATTTTTCTTTACACTTTTTTTTTAATTAAGATGAATTTAATGAAAATAAAAATATGTCAATATGACTTTTTGCTTAAGATCCAAAATGTGTTTCAATAGTGGTTTGGTTTTTTTTCTAAACATTTTTATGGAAAGGTCTGGAAACATTCTTTTCACAGTGAATACATGTAAATAGCGTGGTTTTATGCTCAATGTCCTGATTTTATCCTATTTGAAGAAATCTACTATTTGCAGAGTATTATTACTGAGATGAAAGAGTAACATGGGTTGATGGATAAACAAATAAGCAACAATAAAATGCTGCCCTTGCAAAACACTGTGCAAATATCAATTAATTCTATTTGCAGCAGTCTTGTGCAGCTGATAAATTCCCTTCCTGCAGATGGAAATGCTAAGGCATAAAAGTGGCAAAGAATTTTCACTGTGCCAGGGCACTGATTCATCCAGAGGTTTGAGGCTTGACTCCTTCCTTAAGAGTACTTCCCCACAAGCACCAGAAGGCTCTGTAGGCTCTGAAACTTGTTTTCTTTACAACAGAAACTAAGCTGCATGGTTTCTTTTCTCTCTCCTGTAAAGAAAACTCTCCCTGTGGAAGAGGTTCTTTAGCAGATGAGTAGCAGCAGATCCCAGCCTGTCCTTTCCTGCTCCCCAAGAAGTCTTTTCTCCCTTTCATACAGAAGTCTTGATGTGATGGTGTGGCACCTTCTTTCTCCCAGTAGGCAGCACTCACAGACAACCTCTCTGTCTGTGCCCTCACCCTGTTTCAATAAGCTTTTCTCGCCATCTGCTGAGTTCTTATTTTCCTTGAAGAGCCCAACTTTTCCCCTTGAGGTCCTGTTTGGTGCCAGAGCAAAGCCAAGAGGCAACATTCCCCTTTCTGCTTCTCCCCAGCCATGTATACGGGTGAAACATCTGATGCCCTACAGGCTGCAAGCAGAGATACAACCCAGACATGATCCATCATGCACGGCCACAAAGTGACTCCTAATGCTGCTAGTCCAGTCCATCTTGGGAGGCTTTGATAAGGGAGGCTGCTCCTCAAAGAGCCTGTAAGATTTTCTTTGGTGAAAACTGAATGTTTTATTGTTGCTCATAAACGGCGCCTTTCATACGGTTTTACACTGGATTTGTTTTTTCTATGTGCAGCTTTTAACTGATGGAATAACTTTTTAATTTACTGATTTAGAGGAAATCATTCATTTCCTTTCAGAAATAAATGCTTGGTCTTCCCAAAGCATAGTTGTGTTTTAATTGTGCTAACTGGTGGTGTTAAAAGTTGCCACATAGCTGCTTCGCCTTCTTGCTCTTCTGAATTTTTCCTATTAGAACATGAGCTGAATTTCCTTCTCAGCTGAATTACAGCCTCCTGAGGACAAAACTAGAGGCAGCATAAGTTCTATATATAATAACAGCTACCCACTGAAGGGACAAGCAAAACTGGGCCTTATAGAAGACAACTCCCAGACTAAGCATCATCCTGGAAACATCCTGAGTTGATCTACAAGTGTTAAAATGGTTTAAAGAAGCCAGTGATAATTTAAATTTGGCACACCAGCATAATATTTAAACAATTATTTGCTTTTATAGAAGAAATATTTTGGAACTTCTTTTATTTAAGTCAAAGAAGGAACCTTCCTTGCTTGTACCATTTTTGCCACAGTGCTGTCAAAATGAGTCTGTCAAGTACCTGATTTTCTTACAGATCTTCAAGCTCCCTGTGCAAGGCTTAAGCCTGGTGCTGTGCCATCCTGTGCAGGAAGCACCCTGCTTCCAGACTCAGGGAGATGGGAAACTCATCAGAGAGCAGAAATCAAGCCCAGACTTCCTAAAACAATTTCCTTCCTGTTCTGCACCTGCTATTTGGCCAACTCAAAGTGACATTCAGCTACCAGCAAAGCAAAAAAGTGAACACTTTAGCAAAGAGACATTTGAAATTGAAGTTGAGATTCTGGATAGAGAAAAGCTTTGGTGTCTTTATAGTATATTCATATATCTAGTACATGTATATATTCTCAAAACATTTTATTTTAAGAGGAAACCACTTATACGATGATTATTTTTAAGAGGGTTGAGAGGTTTTCTGTAATTATGCTACGCTCATAGAATCATAGCAACCTCTTACACATCTGTTCATTACATATCTGTGTCTCTGTAGCTAATCATTTAGAAATTCATTTCATGAAATATATAAACAAGGAAGTTCCATAACATTCACAGCCAATCAAAGAGGCTGGCAATGCATATTTGATTATTTCCCAAAGTCAATATTTCTGTTAAAAGACATTTTATTTCAATTTCTTTCTCCCTATCTTGATACTAGAACCTATTTATACATGGACAAAGATTTTGAAGGTCTTTTCCAGCTTAAACTATTCTATGTTTCTGAGCTGTTGATATGTGGCTGGATGAGCAGGGAGGTGGGTTGAAAACTGGCTGAAAAGCAGGTCCAGGGAAGGGGGATCAATGGCACAAAGTCGAGTTGCAGGCCCCAGGGTCCAGTCTTGCTTAACTTTTTTGTTACTGATTTGGATATGGAGCATCCCCTCAGCAAGTTTGTTGGTGATAAAGAACCAGGAGGAGATGCTGATATGCCAGAGGAATGTGCTGCCATCCAGAGGGACCTCAAGGGCTGGAAAAATGAGATAGGAACCTCGTGGAGTTCAACAAGTACAAAATCTTGCACCTGGGAAGGAACAGCCCCAGGCACCAGTACGTGCTGGGGGCTGCTCAGCTGGAAGGCAGATTGACAGAAAAGGACATGTGGATTCTGCTGGAAACCAAGCTGAACAGGAGACAGAAAGGTGCCCTTGCAGCAAAGAAGATTAATGGCATCCTGGGCTGCATTCGAGAAACCATTGCCAGCTTGTTGAGAGCAATGGTCCTTCCCTTCTCCTCGGCACTGGTGAGGCCACACCTGGAGCTTCTTGTACTGTATAGATGTTAACCAAGATTCACTGACATTCTCAGAAAAATCTCTCTAAAGCTTTGCAGCTGATCTGTGATTGTGATTCATCTAAAGTTAACTTTAAGTATTAAATGAAGATACCCATAAGCCATGAATTTAGCCATTACATAGCTCTCTTGTTTTCAAAGTCAGGAGATATTCTTCATTAGAGAATTGTCCAGATTTCATAAGGCCCAAATCAGACTTCAGAAGTGCTTTCCTCTACATGAACCTTACAGGAAATCTAAACCTGCTACTTGAATTAGATCCCTCAGATGTACTCCTTAAATTAAACTGAATAAATCAGATAGATTTCTTTTTTTCACACTAGTGTCCTCCAGAAAATGTAGGTCAAGATTTTAGTTTTGTTTGCTTTTCTCACAAAGCCTATACTCCATCCCTCATTACAAGCTGGGCTGTGCAACTTTTGTCCTAATGAAAATTATTATTTAAAGTAATATATTATGCACAAATTAAGATTGGGCCCTATGAACAAAGGCATATATTTGCATTTGGATGAACGTATTTGTGCACAGCTTAATCTCCATGTGATTGTATTTAAGATCTCAGGGATAGTACTTAATGCTTTCCCTTCAGAATTGTCATAAATAAATGAACTAGGAATAAAATACTGAACTGATTTGTGCAATTGTTAAATTGCTGTAACTGATGAAAAATACATAGCCCTAGAATTCTGACAAATATCTTCAGTTCACAGCTGGCAAGGTCACAAAGCCTGAACTGAGCTGAAAAATTATGGGTATTTACCTCTCATTGAAGTAATATGCCCTAAATTCTTAGAGAAAAACAGCTTGCCATTGGAGTCAGAATGTCAGCACAGTTTAGGGCAGGAAGACAAGCTCTTAAAGTTGATCTGAAGTGGTTTATGGCAATAATGCCCCTACTAACAAAACTTGCACTCGGCAGGTGGTAATTACAGCACTTAAAAGTGAGGTGCAGGAATGGAGGATGATTTATCACAGAATGGCTTGGATTGGAACAGACCTTAAAGATCATCTAATTCCAATCCCCTGCCATGGGCAGGGACACTTTCCACTATCCCAGGTTGCTCAGACCCACATCCAACCTGGCCTTGGACACTTCCAGGGATGGGGCAGCCACAGCTTCTCTGGGCGATTTGTGCCAGGGTCTCATACATATTCTTTATTACACTGAGCAAACTGGATGTGCAAGAGCACATTCCAGCTGAAGGGTGGGAACTGAGGCAATAATTTCTCAGGCTATTCCTGTTTGATCTGCAAGAGCTTGTCTACATTGTCATGAACCAGGATGCCAAGTTCGGTCATAAGTGCAGGCTGAAGGATGCTGATCACATCGTATTTTTTGTCCTGACACAGCTACGGATTTAAGTGTAAAGAACACATGGGAGGATGTCCTATTTAAAACAGGGCGTTATTTAGAAACAAGGCAGCTCAGCCTGAATTATCTGAGTTGCTACTGCATCCAAGACCCTGTGATCTTAAATAGATCATGTCCCCTGCATCTATTAATTACACTGCAAATTCGCCTGATTGTGTGACTGCCTAACAGATTCAGTGTCATGGCTCTAAATTCTGCTAATTACAATTCTGCCAGATGGGTGACAGAAAAGGGAAAAAACTCCAAATTTCTGTAAAAAGTTAAAAGAAATATCATCCTGTTTTTCACGTAGCAAATGTTAAACCAGATCCTAGGCTGTGAAAACTGACCAGCTCTCTTGCTGGCATTGGACTGATTCATGCCTGCCGAAGATATGGCCCAGTGTTAAAAGAACAGATGATTCATGCAGTTTTTATATTAAATATTAATATGATGTTCTCTAACATAGTTTAATAGGTACCTATTGAGTGCCAAGTTTCCATCGGTGCCTAATAAGTGTACTGACTAATAATAATTAACAGATCTACTTGGAAAGCAGTAATTTTCATATATTCCCCCTGCAAGAGTTTTAACTGTTAATGAAAGTTAGATTAACAATTGCTGTAAGATGGGTCTGTAATCCTCAGCTTTTGGCTTTCATTTTATCCTCAGCACAGCAAAGAAATGATCATAAGAGACTCCAGCTTCTATCACAGGGATAGCAAGGACCTCCAGGAAATATCCCAGGGCTGACTGCAGGAAGGATTTTCTCAGGTAAAGCAGCCCATGGTTCTTGCTAAACAAGTGGGAAATTGTGTTGATATTTAAGTTTGCAGCAATTTTTGCAGATATTGCTTTGTTCTCTTTTTGTGTTCTGCAATCATGGAAATCAAGGGTATCACACCACTGCAGAGTACACAGGGGTCTGGAAGCACAAAGAGGATTTTTATTGCCGTGTTGAGATCCTCAAGCTGGTAATCTTTGAGTCCAAGCAGTCTGGCAAAGGAATATTGTATAAACTGGGAAAGGAAAGCTTCTATAGACTGCTGTTTGCTCTGCACTGAAGATGGGGTAAAGCCCTCTGAGCCACCCCAGGAGCCTCCTATAAACAGGTCTGGGAGTTGGGCACCAGCCTCACTCATCCTGCAGCATCCGAGGGCACATTCTCCTCCCAGGGTTCCCGTTTCTCACCTGCAGAATTCCTGGCAAAGTGAGCACTAAAGGAAAGTTTGTGTCTTTTATGTGAGGACAGGCATTAAAAACACAGCCCAGGGTCTGAATAACACTGACTCACACTGAGGGAACCCAGCCACACAGAATGTTTCACTTGCCCCAAATGAATGAACTAATTCACTACTTCTGTGAGAACAGGGGAAAAAAAAAAAAGGCCTAAAACATTGGCAGTTTTTTATTTTTATTCTTCCTTTCATGCCTGCTAGTGGGAAGTCCTGACAGGCCTGGCTTTCCCTGAAACAATGCAAATGAATGGCTGAGCACCTCACAGTTATTGGTGCCTTCATCCTTCGTGGGCTGCAAGTGCAGCAGAACTGTGCATATTTAGTCTGCGAGGTGCCTTGGATAATGATCTTCCTCTGATGCAGTGTTATTGCTGCTCCTGGCAGGCTCTGGAAGAGCAGGGTAATTGCACAGTGTCGGATGGAAGGTGTGTTACTGGGTAAAACGCTAAGAGGAACATCAGCAGAGCCTTTTACAATATAATAGGCACTGATTAGCCAACCTTGTAATATGGCTGGAAAAGTTTCACCACTCACTATTTGCTTTAAGTTCAGGAGGTCTGAATGCAAACTAGGAGTTAAATGAAGATTTTTGTTTCTTATTATGACAGTGAAGGATTATAAAATTGTACTGTTTGAAGAGTCCAGTCCCTTTACTTTACTGATTTTACCAACTTTTAACACCCATTCCTTGGAAAAATGCCATTTGTCATTTAGTTTTTCCCAGGCTGGTGATATCAAGGATTTTTTCAACTCCAATCAGAATCACCAGGAGTTTAATTTGATCATATTAGGGTTGATCCTGAGGGATTAAAAAATTCACTTGCACAAGACAAGGAAGGATGTGACCCCTGGTTCTAAAAGTCCTATAGCAAAACAGTGTCAATGCAGACAACAGCGTTTAAGAAAATGGTAAGAAAAGTTCTTATATTCTATCTTAGCCACTTGAATTAAATCGAGTTATTCCTCTCTCTAGAAATCAAGAGACTGATACTCCAAAAATCTCAAAAAGGCATTTCTCTATTAACCTTGAATATATGAGGGAGGTGCTTAGATACTAGATGGCAGTATAAAACCTTAATAAAATTCATTTTAATAATGACATTTTAAATAATCATGCAGTACATTATCAATACACTTGCTGGGTTAGCAGAGGAATTAATTTAATTTCACCACCATCCTCTATATTCCAGGTATTGAAGGCTTCTTTTAGAAGAGATACAAACTTTTTTGTATAATATTCAGACATTAATGAAACCTTCAGATAGACTCTACTTTCTCCCTAAATTTAGTCATTTCCATAATTGCAGTGAAGAAAAATAGAGTGCTATTTTATATCAATATTCAACAAGTATCTTCATTACAATCAGGAAAATTTTGTTACTGGTAAGGATAAACTCCTTAAATATAATTTTTCTCTGCATTGCTGCCATGAATGAGAGCAGCAGAGAGAAGAAATTGCCCCAGCAAATCTGATGCTGAAATATAGATTGCTGATAATTAGTAGTCTTATATGCTGCTTCTCATTTGGGCCAATCCATTTTTATTCCACCAATTTGGGAAACACATCACAAATCCAAGACTGATTGCAGAAACCTAAAGATGAGAAATATATTGAATGCAACAGATGGTGGTTAAGTTAGATAATAGACCAGGGTGCTAAAGAGATTTATAGTCTGCTTTTTATTGCTCATTCTGGGGGACGTTAGCATTCTCAATTTATGCTCATAAGGCTTTTTCATGGCAATATCCATAGTTCATAGACTAATTCTTAGAGCATTGTTACATTTATCTAATCCAACCTCCCACATAACACAGGTCAGGGCATTTCATTAAGTGTTTCTTGCACCTAGAAACACACTTTTATAGCAGCTATCATAGCAATGGTAAACTGCCAACACCTTTCTGTCAATTTATGCTCCGTTACAGTGAACTCTCACTGCCCTGGCCCAAAGTGCTACCCACTGCCATTTACTCTCAGCAGCTCCTGGTTGCACTTTCACTCTCCCAGCCTGCTGGTTCTGAAGATTTATCAAGCAGAGCCACGTAAAAGGGCAGAAATAGAACGTGCATGATGCTAAGTTCAGATGAATACAGAGTAAGCAGTAGTAAGACAGGGTATATTAAGTAGGAAATACAAGTCAGGGAAGCAGCAGTTGAAGGGCTCTTGAGCATTTTGCCAGGAAACCTCCTTTAACCCCTGTGCATGGTGCATTTCAATCAGATGTCAAAGCCTTTCAGTCTACAGCTCTACTGAATATAAAACAAAAACAGCTCAAAAATTAGATGAAAATAAGCACTGCTTGGTATTGATATTGTGGAATGGGGTTTTACATTATTTTTCTTATTTTTTTCCCACAGGAACAGAACTTTTCAAGTCATCTATATTCCACAAGTTACAGCATTTGCCTTTATGACTCTCAATTTTTTAATTCTTTCCGTGGAGTTTTGCTTTCTGAACTGGCCTGAACAAACTCATATCCACAAGGAATATTTGCTGACATGGTAAGGCCATGCATTCTTTTGAAAACACACCCACTGTGGCTCCATGGCCCACAGGCAGATAACAAAGGTTTCATAAAAAGATCTTCTAAACTTTGTTAGCACACCAGGCCTGTGGCCCATCTGTGGGACACATCAAGTCAGAAGAGCAGCACTGTCAAATCAGCCTTGTAAAGGTGTGATCTGTCTGTACAGCCCTCTGCCAGCACCTGCCCAAACCTGCATGTCATTTAGCACAGCAAACCAGGCCCTCACACACCTCACCTGGCCATCAAACTCCTCTCTCTGCTGTAGACAGTGCACCAAAAGGACCACAGAGATGTGAGAGAGACTGAGTGTAACAGGGGTCCCAAACCAGCTCCAAAATAGCTTTCACAGCTTTGCCTGTGATCCCTATTTACCATGTTTACATGAACACTCTGTTGTTTTTATACTTTTCCACATTTTCCAAATCCATCAGTTGTCTTTCATCTCTAAATCCAGGAAACAAACCTCGTGGAGGAGTGGGCAGTTTTTCCATTTCGCTGCCTAAAGCTCATCACATAGTGGATCCCTTATCACCATGTCCAGATGTTATTGGGAAAAAAATAATAAATGACAGAATTTATTTCATTTCCAAGGATTGCTGTGCTGGATGACTCCATATTCTCTCTCACTTCCTAGTCCAGGGGCCACTGCAATATCTCAGCATCTCAAAAGCATTCATCCAGTACCTGCATGAGGAAGAAATGTATTTTATTTTCTTACAAATGAGAAAGGGCCTCAAAAAGTAGTGAATTTCCAGATTCTTGTATCTGGAAATATCGCCAAATGCAAACAAACCACTTTTATTATTCTTAAATACAATAAAGTCGTTAGTGGAACTCTTGTACTAAAGGAAAGTAAATGATTTCAAAACAAGTTGGGTAATCAATAAGTTACATTCACCATTTTATTAGACATTATAGGTTAGGCATAAAACCCCTTGAGTCAAACTGAAATAGTCCAATTCTGCCAGTAAATTTATAACCTAACTCTTGATGGGCTGCATTTCACTTTGAAATGTTTTACAGATTAAACCTAATACTGGTATCAGCCTTATTTCCCTTCATCTGTACCTAAACCCAGGATAACTCAAATGATCTGTGCCAGGGTAATGCCCATATTTCCACTAGTGTGCTTACCTCCAGTAAGTTTATTATCTTATTTTACACACATTTTAAGAAGCAGGAATGAAATAACTACATTTACTTTTTTTTTTTTTTTTTCAGTTACATGCTGTTAAACTTGCCGTGTCAATACATTCTCTTCTGGTTTGCCCAGAAAAAGGCAATTTACATGAAGCCCAAATGCTAAATGCACAACCAGGGCATATTTTTAATTGTGTTTAGTCATTTTTAGAAAATTAAAGGAACCAAGCATTTTCCTTCAGTTCCTTGTCTAATCAGATTTCAGATTCCCAACATAAATTACAGTCTATTTGTATGCAACTGTGGGTTTCCTTTCTGAGCCTGAATGCTGTCTGTGTGAGCTTAATGAGCTTAAGCAGAACCACCCTCATGCTGTATCTGTTTTTTGGCATTCAGTGAGGAACAGAAAAGGACCAAACACTTCATTTTTTAAAGGTTTGGTATTGACAGGAAGATTTGGGTTACAACAGCAGAAGTAGGTGTTGCCCAAGCTCCTGATAAAAAGTTTTGTAATTGTAGAGTAGGCAACACAAACTGATTCAAACACGAGTGCTGTAGTGAGAGCTCTGACTGCATGGCTTTCTCTAAGTGCAGGCTTAATCTAATACTAAAGGCACAACAAAATTCCAAAACTAGGAATGGAAGCAAGGCAAATTCAAATGAGACAGGGTAGGATTTTAACAATAATAACTTTAAACCATCAGAATTACTTCATAAGAAAACTGTTGTTTTCCCTCCCTTTGAAGACTTTGAAATCAGACATCACTATCTCTCTGAAAGACATCTAACAGACAGAAGTCAGGCTGAACACAGGAATGACTCTGCATCATTTTGTGCTATATAATCATAGAGCCATTTAAGTTGGAAAAGACTGTTAAGATCATTGAGTGGAACCATTTACCCAGCACTACTAAATCCATCACTAAATCATGTCCCCAAGTGCCACACCTAGAGATCCCTTAAACAGCTCTGGGGATGGTGATTCCACCACCTCCCTGGAAAGCCTGTTCCAGTGCTTGACAACCCTTTCCATGAAGAAATTTTTCCTAATATCCAACCTAAACCTCTCCTTGTGCAAGTTGAGTCCATTTCCTCTTGCCCTGTTCTTTGTTACCTGGGAAAAGAGATTGATCCTGGCTCCAGCCCCCTGTCAGGGAGCTTCAGAGGGCAATAAGGTCATCCCTGAGCCTCTTTTTCTCCAGGGTGAACACCCCCAGCTCACTCAGCTGCTCCTCATAGGACTCGTGCTCCAGACCCTTCACAGGACCTTTATGCAGGAGGTCAGAGGAGACAATGGGTTTTTTGAGCCATAAAGTGGAATTTCACTGTGGTGGTGCCAAAAGCTTGATGAAACATATTAAACCCATATGTTTAAGGCAATGGATGTGACGTGGGAGTGAAATCTAATTTCAGCAAAATAATGATTTAACATATCTAAGCCATGGACCCAGTGTTTAGCTCTGATCCCAACTACCTCTGCCAGTGAGGAAACCTTGAGCCTTGAACCTGATGTTCTCCCACCCAGGCCTGGCTGGGATGGTGCCTCTTCTGTACATTCAGCATGGCTGCTGCAATGACTGGCTGCTAAATTGTGGTTTTCCCATGCAACTGGATACTACAAAGAGAACCTCATGCAGCATTCAGTGACAAGCTGCTAATAGCTGCTGATTCTCCCTTCCACAGAAACATACATTAAAGAGGAGAAGATATTATCAGACTCGTGCTGAGATTTAGAAGGCCTCCGTGTGGGTGTGAGGAGAGAAATTGAAGGAAGAATAGGAAGGGTGATAAAGAACAGACACAATCTCTTGAAAATTATGGCCATTGAAAGGAAAAAAAATATTCCTGGATCAATCTTGGGACCTCAGACTCTCCATCTGAACTTTGGCTCCTTTTTGCCACTGGAAAAAATTCTCCTGATGGGAGATACCTTCTGATATTACTTGTTTGAGTCCAGACCTGGCCCTTAGCTTACTGGAAATCTATATTTCCCACAGATTGCTTGCTTTATGCTTTTTATAAAGCACAGCTTTTTTCAAAAGGCTCAGCTTCCCCTGATGTCCATGGGACATTTAGCATTTGACAATAATGTGAGTAAAATTGGACCAATGCTGGGAAAAATCTCTCTCCCATATGCCATAATGAAACCCCCCCGTGTGTTTATGTGCTTTTTAAAGCATGTTAAGTGATTATGATGTGGCAGACACTTTTAATATATAAATCTCTAGAAAATGACAGAACATTTCTGAAGCCTTCTGAGTGGGTAGGAATCCTGAACCAACTGTTATTTCATATTTAATCCCATTCCCTTTCTCCCAGAAACCAGGCAATCCTGATTAGGCTCTACTTTTTAATAAAATAACACAAATTCAAATAACAAATGCAAGTACAGTGGTGTTCTCCATATAAAATTTACATTAGAGCTTTTCTGAGAAAAGCTTTAATGCTGTGCTTGAAGTAATTTTATTTTTACAGAGTGCTGCTCGTTAAAAGTTGTAAATCCCTTTTTGTGTTGCTGAGGATGTGTCTAGCTCCCAGTTAAATGGAAATGTATAATCCTTCTCACTCATTTGGTTTTCTTAAATCGTGGCTCTCTCTCTGGGCTCAGTCCTGGAAGGTGCTGGATACTCCCCAGTCAGGAAGACAACCAAAATCAGACCTTCCTTCTTGTCTGGGTGGTATTTCACTTTCCTGAAGAAAAGCCATTCCTTCTCTCCTCCTGCCCATTTTCTACATCCTTGATAAAGGACCAGAGAAATGGGTCAGACCTCCCACTCCTCCATCCACCCCCGGAGCAGCAGAGCTGAAGCCGTGGGAGAAGCTGAGGGTGGAGTGCATGGTGCATTTTCTGGGGGTGAGAAGAAGACCATTAGGCAGACTGAGACTTAGAGAATCATAGTCTCTTTCACAGCTTCTTCTCTCCCAGCCACCAGGCCAGTGGGTGGGGTGTGCCTAAAATGAGCCTGAAACCCAGGATTTCAGAGACATTCTATCAGATGTCACTGTGGGACTTTGATGCCTCGCTACTTCAAAACCCAAAAACCATTCCTGAAAATTGGTTGCATCTGGAACCTGCCATTATTTGTCCCCTCAAATTTTTTACTGCAGAAATAGAAAAACAATTAAACCAGAGCAAAGTCACAAGGGGAATGTGACTCATGCTTTATTTCCCAAGCTGTTGGAAATGCTGAAGGTCTCCTGCTGTCGCATAGACACTCATGGAGGTTTTGCCTGTCCTGAGCATTCCCAGGCTGCTGCTGAGGGTTTGGGGAGGAGGAAACACTTTGCCATTATCCACAGCTGGAGCCATGACCTGTAAAAGAATTGTCTCCGTGCTTCTAAAAGGATCAACTTCTTTCTGAGTTGTGTTTCATCAGAAGTAAAGACAGGGCAATGTGTTTTTTATCCTGTGAATTTAAGGTTAATGTGAAAGAAACTAGAAGTCTGATTAGCCCCTTATGTGAATTCCAGAAAAAAACAAACTCCTTTAAAACATGCCATTCTTGCTCAATGGAACCAAGCAACTTTGTTTTCTTCCTCAGGTCTTTTGTTAAAGGTAAATTAATTCAAGGTTACCACTTCCCTTCAGCATCCCCCACTTCACTGGAATTAGTCTTAATTTGCTTTAATGAAACCTACAATATTAATCTTAATTAAAAGCCTTGGAGACAAACCTGTGTACACTCATGACACAAACACCTTGGACTTTTGTTGGAACCTCTTTTGTATGTCATTTGGGATTCAGGAATTTGTCTTTCAGCAAATGACAGCTCTGAGATTTTTCAGCCCTATTGATCAGTGAAGTAGTCAACAACTTCAGAGAATTTTCCTGATAGACTCTGACTTACATTTAGCTTGCTCCTTAAATCAGCATTTGTTGTCAGAGGGAGGAAAACCACCCTGAGTCAGCTGGCTCAAATAACCAACTTATTTTGCACACACCTTTTATCTCAACAAGTAAAAATGAACCATTAACTAAAACTTCAACAAAACTGGACATTGAGTTGCATCAAGAACAAAACTGTCCACAGAATTTTATGCAGAAAGGCTGAGAGGGTTGGAATTTCTCAGCCTGGAGAACAGAAAGCTCTGGGGTGACCTTATTGCAGCTTCAATACCAATATTCAGTACCTGAAGAAGGTTTGCAAGAAAGATGGAGTGGAGCTGTTTACAAGGGTATGTGGTGATAGGACAGGGGGAGATGGATCTAAACTGAAATAGAGAAAGGATAGGGCAATAATAATAAGAAATTCTTCACCATGAGGGTGCAGCTGGACCAGGTTGCCTGAAAAGATGTGAAACCCAAGTGGAAAGCTGGTTTGCATTCATTTTGATGACATGAAACATCACAGTTTTCCATTATATTTGTAGAACACAAAACCAGTTATGAGGCTTTTTGCTTTACCTTATATACATATATATATCTGTACATATATGTATGTGTATATATATATATTGTGTATATATGTATCAATTTCACAAGATGTGTAAAGAAGTTTACATGTGACTGGTGCAAATGTTCTTTGTACTGCTGAATGACCCTCTATTTTTTTATTTTTCAAATGAGAACCACACTGCTGTCCATCCCACCTTTCATCTCACCCATCTTCAGCGAGTTAAAAAACACAGTAGGCTGCTCTCCCCTGCTCTATGAAACTAAAGGGTGTTTAAATGGGCCTTTCAACACCTCTCCCTCTACAGTGAGCACTCACACAGGCTGGAATATCAAACTCCAGATGTTTGGGATCTTGGCAGTGCTGCCCTGATCCTGAACCTTTGCCATCAGCTGAAGCAAATGGCTGTTTCTGAGAGCGTTGTTGACCTAAACATTTTCTGACAGCGCCTTCAACCTGCCCCCATGATTGACACTTCCCAGAAAGCTGATGTGTCTGATGGGCTGTATCAGTTTCAGCTCTTTAGGTTTCAGTTTCAGTAGCTGCTAAAATGAGTTCAGTTCTCACCCTGCATAATTCGGTAACTGCTGCATCAGCTTTAGCTTGCTTTGCATTTAATTTATTATGAGAAGAGATGTGTTTCACACACACAGATTGATTGTTTTTTCACCAGGTGATGTGTTTCAATCAGAAGGTGATATATGTCATTTACTACATTACACAGTTGCAGATGTTGAAAAAAGGTTCAAAGGGAAAGGCACTTGATTTTGTAATACATTCTAATGCATTTCAACGTGTTTTTCATTTAGTAATATATTCAGTCATTCCTTCTATTCTGTGTGTCAGGTGGGTTTTTCTATATTGGGTTGTTTGGGTTGTTTGTTTTTTTTACTTAAATGTGTGATATATGGGTGTTTGTCTTTATTTAAACTGTGCTTAAAACTTTCCTCCCAACTTCACTCTGTTTTACATTTATATATCAGAATATATCAGAAACATTTACACTTGTAAATTATTACCACATGTCAGCTCCACATACGAAGCAAATTTAGTCAATTTGTAGAGATATGGACTAAACATTGCAAGATGCTTATAACTTTGGGACTGGGATTTTGGTGGGATCTTAGGACATTGCTAACATAACATAACATAACATAACACTGACAGCACTTTTCTTCTTCACATGCACTTTTATTCTTGTCATTCATGAGTTTCTAATTTTTTTTTATGTGGATATAAGTAGAAAAAAAAAGTGTTCTAAGTTTAATTTTTATTTATAGAACTCCATATAAGCTGACAAGGAGCCCACAGTCCTGAGATGCACTTTTAGAAAATGTCTTGATTTCTGCATATGCTGCATCAAGATTTTCTGAATTTTCAAGCTGACAACATTTCTACCACTCCCAAACGCATGCTGTTGGACAAAAGCATATTTTTTTTCCTTGTAAAAAATGGGCCAAGATCCTCAAAATGTATCAGTAGGCTGTTGGCAGTAGGTGATGGACAAGTTTTTTCTCTGAGGAAAGATGAAACATGAGACAAAACAACAGCATCACATCACATGTTGCAGCTGAAGGTTCAAATGAGGCAACTTCAGTTCTGTCCTTTGTCATTTTGGAGTGGATACTCTGAGACTGAGACATTTTACTTGAAACACGAAGCTTTTCAGCCTAACTATGCTTTGGCACTTTAACTTTACAAAACACTTCACAGAAAATATTTAGCCCTTAAAAGAACTTGCTTAAAAACTAAGAATGCCAGTGTTCCACACAGTCATTAAAGACTACATTACATTCTCAAGAGAAGAAGAGATTCAATGCAGAAATAAGAACAAAGTTTCTTCTCACCTTTGTGTGCTTCAATTCCAAACTCCAAACCCTTAAATAAGTGCTGCAATTCAGAATATTCTCTAATGCTTTTGCTGGGAATGATTTTGTTAGCACATTCAGGGCACTTAAACTCTGTTTCTCCTCAGAACTGCTCTCTGGAGGAGGTTTTCTCACCCCAGTCAGTATAAAGAGAGCCACAGTATACAAATCTCCCAACTTAGGTATCTACACTGTAAATATCCTCTCAGGGACTGTTGCTGCAGGATGTAGTGTTAAAACCTGTTCTGATGCTTCTAAAAATTACTAAAATGTTGTCAAAGGCACGCAGCTATGTATCATTTTTCTGTCACTGAGCACCTTTACAGCATTACAAATATTCTAAGTGCTCAAACAATGTGCAAAGTAAATCCATTTTAAACCAAGCCAGTTAAAGTATAAACAGTAAAATGTTTGTCTTGTTTTTGTCTTTTCATATTTTCCCCAACAGAGAAAATAATAATTTGTGAGGCTGTAAAATGCTGGAACAATAAGGGCAATTTTATAAAATATTTTAATGGTTTGAAGAATGTTCTGCTTGGAGGATGAGGAGTTTATATGCATGTGAATATATATATATATATATATATGTGTGTGTGTGTGTGTTTGTATATATATAAATATATGGGAATAGTGCTTTGGTTTCTTTCTCACACACTTTTCTGACTCACAGAACACTTCAGTTCATTGAATTTATTAAGGAAAAAATTGTGTGTTGCTGTTTCTGATCCAGTGATTAGCTGAACTTATCTCTTGAGGACTGTGGGAGAGAATAAATTCTTAGGCTTTGTTTTTGCAATGCCATCTCTGGACGTAGATCCAGAATATTGATATCAAGGGACCAACCTAAAGCTTATTGAAATCAATAGGAAGACTGACTGCAGTGATAATGGTGCTAGCCACAATTTTGGAAATTTCTTAAGCAACAGCTTTATACTGCAATGGGATTTGAGTAAATGCTAAAGCGTTTTGCTGTACTGAGATTTTGTCCTGGAACCAGGGTTTATGTACCTGCATTTATCAAAGGTGGTGTGTCTGTGTGCTTGCAGGTGTGTGTACATGTGCCCAAATGAGCAATCCACATAGAGCTGCTGTGCCTTTATTACCCAGAGCCAAAAATCCATCCGTCACATAAAATAATGGGGAACTGCATAAACTCGCTGGTTTCGCCAGCTGCATCCTCCCCTCCTTTTCAGGGAGATGGTTTTGTTGTTGCATTTGCCAGGCTGTCACTGGCTATTTTTCCAGCGTGGGGAGATCCTGACATCAGCCATCAATGTGTCACATCTAAGTGATGTTGTGTTCAACCCTCACAGATGATTTTCAAGCTCTGTAGTTGTCTGTTCTGCATAAGAACCCGCCGTGCCTTAACCCCAGCCAGCAGCCAAGCCCCATGCAGCCACTTGAAAGCCCTGCTCAGCAGTAACAAAAACCTCTCTGTAGTATCAACCCTGTGCTCAGCACAAATGCAAAATGTAGCCCCATACCAGCCACTGAGGAGAAAATTAACTCTACCCCAGCCAAAACTGGCACAGAACTTTTAGATGAGAGTAGGTCTGTAGCAGATTTACGTAATGAGATTTCTTGAATTACAGGAATCAAATTATTTTGCTGCTAAATTACTATTTTTTAAAACTTGATTGGTTTGCTTTGGACTCCTAAATTTCATGGAGAAAGTGAACAGATCTCATCCCTCGTTAATCCAAATGGAATATCCAAACATCTCCCCATCCATAAGAATTTATTGGTGTTCAAAGGTTTTTGCCATCCCCTAGTAGATTGTAAGCCATAAAGAAAGGACTTTAAATATGAGGGAGAAATCATATCAGTAGGTTTTGGCAAAGAAAGAGTTCTTGTAAATGTTGAATAGCAAAAGGCTGCCAAGGGGTCCAAAAGGTCAGCACATGTCACTCTCAAGCAAAACTAAAACAAAGAATGTTGAGCAGCTGGGTCCAAAGATTGCTTTAGATCTTTTTCGTGTGAGTTTAGGTTTGTGTGCAACCACAAAGTCCTGGACATTGGTAATAGGGATAATAACGTTATGTTACTATGGAGAGTGTTTTGAGGTAGCATTACTCTGAGTTTATTTTGTGCTGCTGTTCTCTACTATATTTGTAAAGGGTGTTTTTGTTGCTGCTCTTTGCTAAATTACTGCAGTACAAGTTTCCTATCTCACTTCACTTCTTCCCCATCTTTCAAAAAATACTATTTCAGTAACAAGCTGAAGGTAACTTGCTGTGTCTGTTTCTCTATCATGTTGCACTAAACAGCTTTTGTTTTATGGTTCAAAAAACCCCAAATCCTTACTTGCTGGAACATAATTTTTCTCAGTGGCTATGGCACCACATTAATCCTGAATTATTTTTCTGAAATATTAGCTGTGCAAGAAACTACATTTAAATAAAATAACATTTTCCTGAAATTTATGTGAAACTGTAAGAGGATATAAGTTTATTTTGAAGATGGATAAGAATGATAGACAGACCCAAACACTTATCTACGCATGTCCAGATGGCACACTTCAGTGATCTGAGCTTGGAGACGGATGAGAGAAACTCGTGATTTTTAATCTTGGGTCTGACACCACTTCCCTCCATGGCCTAAGGCAAACCACTTAACTTCTCCATGCCTCAGTTCACCATTAGCCTCTAACTTGGAGTCTTTAGCAGCAGCTGCTTTCACTTTCTCTGGTAATTAGGCAAGCAGTCTCTTGCTTGAGGCCTGGCATTAAAATCTACCCCTCCTGCTTAAAGAATACTGGAGTCTTTTGATATCTGCCACGCTCATTTTTCCTGGTTTTCACTACTTTTTCAAGGGTTTTTTTTTGACATCTCTTGTGATGATGCAATCAATATGTTTAGGTTCCTACAGATTTAATACCTGAGCAACACGTGCTTGCATCTGCCACTCCTCCAGCCCAGGGTGGTTTGAGGAAACACAGGTGAGGACTTCAGGTTCACCCTTAGGACAACCAGGACATCTGCAGTGCTAGCCTCTAGACACTGTAATGGTATCTTTATAACTCAATAAAACAGCCCCAGGAACATTTTTTGCTGCCAAGACCTTTTATATGCCTCACACTTTTACCAGACATATTTTTCAGCCCACCAAATGGAGTGATTATTACCAAAACTGCCCATGGGGTTGGGTTCCTTTCAAAAAGAGTCCCTCCTACTGCTGGGGAAGTTCAATGACTGGGAGAGGGTTAATTAGCACAGGACCAAACTCATAAAAGGGAGAATTCTGTAGGTTACATGAGGACTGAAAGCCATTTTTAGCCCTGTTTTATTTGCCTGGGTAGATATGGACATGTTCCAGGGAAGAACCCTGACTGCCAGGTGAGGAATAAGTTCAAGAAATAAATAGTTTTAAATGTTACAGTACATTCCCAACAGTTAACTGAGACACTTGCACTTCTGACAAAAGTAATATCTAAGAGGCCATTTGTTAGCAGTGAATTTTGAAATATACAGGTAATAAATACCATCATCTCCTCTCCAGAAATGCAAAACTATGACCAACTTATCCAAAGTAGCCCAGTGCAGCTGTAAGTGGGGACAGTGCTCAGACCTGAGCCTCTCAAGACCTGTTGGCTATTCTATGCTGTAGGAAACAGAACTTCCCAAAACCAAACCATGGGTAGATTTTATTTAGATATTTATATTGTTTGTGAGGCATTTTTACAATATTATCTCAAATTAAAATAGTTTGAGGATGAGCTAACCAGTCCCAGGGTGACTAGTGACAGGTTATGGTTACTCAAGAAGCTTTTCCCAGACCTAAGTTCCCCAGATGTCCACACTGCTCCTCTAACTGGGAGACTGGATTTCTTTCTTTTGAGATATAAGAGCAGTGCCTCCTGTCTCAGCAGGGCCTCGTTCCATGGCATTACATTTGAGTAGTATCTGTATGGCCACATCAATTTCCATTGGTCATTTCCAACTGAACGTGGTATTTCTGGAAGAATTTTTGTTACTGATCCCCAGGTGCATGCCCTTGCCTTCTGTACTACTGAATTTCATTCAATTGCTATTACTCCAGTTTTCATGCTCACTCCTTGCAGATGCTCTGTGTCATCAGTGAGCTTTATTGATGTACTCACTTTCTACCTCAGGATTGCTAGTGAAAGTATTAATTAGTGTTGCTCTTAAGGATCCTCTCTCAGTCTTCCTTCAGGTTGAAATTTTCCAGTCTCAGGAGTACTTGTTGATAAATGGTATCTGGGCAACCCCAAAGTTCTTTTCCATCTTCACTAGCAGCTTCCTGGTTTATCCTTCAGCTTTAGCTTTTGTATGGTTCATGCTCCTTTGCTGAGGGAATCAGTGTAGCTTGGGATTTTTTAATTAATGAAAAAAAATCTGGTTATTCCAGCAAGAACTACCTTTGTCACCCCAAATTTAATTTTACCTCATATAATTTTTTTTCTGTTTTTCTTTCTTTGTGATTTGTTTCAATTTTTTATACTGCTCAGAAACGTACAAGTTTGTAGTGTTTTGAATCAATTTTTATTGATTTAGTGATTTTTATTGTTGCTTTCTGAAAAGAATCACTACATCTTCAACTACCTATGAATTAGGGATTTTGGCTCTGCAACTCCTTATTGTTTTGTAATTCAAACACATCAGGTCACTGTGACTTCTCTTAAACCCTCTGAGTTTTTGCTTCTTCCTTATTTCCATTTCCATATCTTGGTGGGTATTACTCATCCCACCTTTGCTGCTGTGTTCTCATTGTTGTTCTTATCAGCCACCTCAGCACTAATAAATAAAGGGAGGCAGTGGCACAAGCTCAAAGACTGATGAATAACCATCCCTGCCACTGTTCAGGTACAAGTGACCCATTTTTGAGTCGTGCCAAGTTGTACTGACACCATGCCCAGCTCAGGGACGGATCCAAGTACGAAATCTGGACCTGACCTTCCTGCTTTGGGGGTGTGGAAAGTTTAATCCTATCAATGATTAGGAGAAGTCTGATAAGAAGAAGCTGAGGAAGCTGGGGCATTTTAACCTGGAGAGAAAAGGGGAAAAAAAGGCTCCAGAGGGACCTTATTGCTCTCTACAAGTCCCTGAAAGAAGGTTGTAGTGAGGTGGGGGTCGGCCTCTTCTCACAGGTAACAATTGGCAGGACAAGAGGAAATGCCCTCAGGTTGTGCCAGGGTAGGTTTGGATTTGATATTAGGAAAGCTTTGTTCACCACAAGGATTGTTAAGCAGTGAAACAGGTTTCCCAGGGAGGTGGTGGAGCCAGCATCCCTAGAGTGATTTAAAGGATGTGTAGAGGCACCTGGGGACATAGTTTAGTGCTGGGTTAATGCTTAGACTTGCTTATCCTAGAAGTCTTTCCCAACCCTAATGATCCTCTGATTCTATGTGATCCACCCACACGCAAGATTTTAGGTCATTTTATTCATTAACATATCTGTATCCATTGAAATCAAGGCACAGTATCACAATATCCATTTAGATGAGTTCATTATCTTTCCTCCCTCCACCACTAATTCTTACTTTGCAGTGGAAAAAAGTGAAGGCAGAGGTGCTCAGTAACTCACTAAATTAGTTGCAGTCCTCAAAGCAGGGTGAAATAAAACAGGACTAGAAATGCAGAGAGTATATTTTTACATTGTTTTATAGATTTCTTTGTTCATGAAGCCTCTGGTTTGTAAGTACCTCCCTGCTTGAGTCTTTTTTTATTCTGTGTTGTGATTTTATCTGTTTTCTTTCCTCCTCTGGACAATAGGTTATTTAACCTCTCCCTACGTTTTCCCCTCCCCATTCTGTTGTCTCTGCTGTCTTTTTATAGCTTTGTTTGGCTGATTTGGGTTTGCATGATTTATCACTCTAATAACCTCTTCCTGCAATGGTGACAGGGAAGGTGCCATGGAGGGTGGAAAACTCCTTCTTCTTCATTGTTGTCTCCTGTGTGATCTGACAGGCTGGGAGAGGAGCACAAAAGTGGGAGGGATGGAAATGGGAGGCACTGGAGCTGCCAGATTTCCATTCCCCGCCTCCCCCCTTTTAACATTTGTGCCAGGTTTTCTAGAAATAACAGATCCTTCCACCCTTTTTTTTGAGCCTTTTAGGGGGAGAGGGTGAAGCTGAGTGGCAGAAGCATGAGAGGGTGGTCAGAGAGAGAAAATAGCTACAGTCTGGATGTGATGATTTAGGTCTGCAAAGGTTTCACCTCCAGCAAAGATCCAGAGTAGCTGTGGTTTGGCTGCATGTGCCACTTTAAGAGTGGGGTGAGAGGATGGCTGCTCTGGTTTCTGCTCCATTAAATCTCTGTGAGGGGGGAAAAGACACCAAAGGAAGGACTTGAAGGAATGAAAATAAGACTAAAGCTCGGTCTTCTGTGGCTTGGAAAATTCTGAGCTATTACAACGTCAAATAAGCCAAGTCCTGTCACTGTTTTCTCTCTATTTTATGCGAAGCACAGAGCAGCCAAAGGCCAATGGCCTGTTCAACTACTTTATAGCAGCTTTGTTCCACCTTCACACTGGAAAAAAAAAGAGCAGAGCACTGATTTTGTCCATATTAGTGTCCATCTTTGCTCATTTAAAGTTTCAGAGCTCCTCTCCCTTCATCCATCTGTTCATGAGTGCCTTCTTTTAAATATTGCCATTTCTTACCCCACTGTTGAAACATTTTCCACCACCCTCATGGTGCTGCCCTTAAGACATTTTTATCATAGTTTTTCACATTTATTTCCTTTGAAAATGCCAAAATGAATTCTGGCTCAGTAGAGCCACCAACCTGCCAGACTGGTGACCAGGCCCTGTTTTTCAAGGCACTCAGATTATTTTTTTTTTCCTATTTAGGAGGTCTGTTTTCAAAATTATATTAATTTTGAAATATTTAATTTTATTTAATCCAGTATTCCTAGCAAGAACTTACATCACCATCAGGGTAGAAAAGAAAAATAGCCTTCATGTGGTAAAGGTTTCTTAAGATCAAGACTTTAGGAGATATTCATAACACCATAAGTTTTTGTTTGTTTATTAATTAGTTTTTCCCTGTTATCACCTCACATCTGTTCTCAAAGCTCAGCTCTCAGACACAATGTAATTTTCACTACATTCCTTTCTTCTATTGTTTTTCATGGAATCATAGAATGGTTTGGATTGGAAGAGACCTTAAATATCATCTCCTTCCAGCCCCCACTGCCATGGGCAGGGACACCTTCCACTACCCCAAGTTGCCCCAAGCCCCATCCAACCTGGCCTTGAGCATTCCCAGGGATGGGACAGCCACAGCTTCTCTGGGGAAATTATAATTCAGAGTTCCAGTTTATTATAGCACAGACCAGTTGCCACTAAATCTGTGAGGAATGGTTCTGGCCAGGCTCTTGAGAAACAATTCTGCCTCTCTCTCCATCATTTCTCATTGATATTTAGTGGCTTTTCACAATCTTTTTTTTTTTTTCCTCTCTCTGCAGGCTCCTTCTACATAACCTGGACTTGACTCATGTCCTGGCACCTTCCTTCAGGGAGAGGGAGGGTTGATGGGTCAAGTATTTCTTCTGAGTAAGGAGAAGTTGCCCTCCCAAAACCTGGCAACACCACTCTGCATGTCAGATGCATCCCAAAGGCATCAAAGCTGGCAACAGTACAGGTCCAGGGTAGTCTTTTACCAGTGGTTTTGACTGTATTTAAAAGATCTGCTCAGGTTTCTGCTGTAGGATGAGAGAAACCAGGAAGAACTATGTGGTTTGTTTTTGGTTTTTTTTTGGGGGGGAGGTTGGTGGGGTGTTTTGTTTTGTTTTGTTTTGGATTTGCTGGTTGTTTTGCTTTGTTTTCTTGTTTGTTTGTTGTTTTTCTTTTTTTTTAACAAAATAACTTTTTACTGCAGTTTTTAAAGGCTAAGTTTGTAAGGAAAAATTATAGGTGTCTTTGAGATATCAAAAATTTAATAAGAAACACTCTATATACAACTTTATTTTTTGCCAGACAATTTAATAAGTATATTTGGGTGTCTCATTTCACTTTGGAATGCATAATTCTCTCATGCTTTCAAGTTCTACGAAGCTGCAGACCATCCCTACTATTGAGAGTTTTGTAATACCTTGCTGGTTAAATATGTCTCTAATTCTGCCTCTGACTTAATTTCGTGTTATACTCCTCAATAATACAATCCCATCTTAGTGGGAATAGTAACTGGTTATTTAAATGCTGTTTTCCATCCTAGGATAAGCCCTGCATGAGCCCAAGTGTCCCTTCCCTTGACTTGGGTCATGAGTTCCGTGGCCCTGGTGGTCTGCAAGGTGATGCAGAAGCTGTTGGCCCATGGTGGGTGTCCTCTCCAGCCCATGGGGGTGATTTTCCCTGGGGACAGCCCCATGAGGAGCCTGGGCAGGGTATCTCTTCTCTGAGTGAAGCACTGGCTTTCCTCCCCCTGCCCTGTTGCCCCTGGACTTCTTCATGTTTGTAGGGATGAGCCATCAATCACTAACCCCAGAAATCCATAGCTCAACATATCATTTTTTTCTTCTACACCTCTCTGCAATCATGAATCATGTCAGGTTATCATAATTTGCAGTCTGGGAACCAGTACCTCTAAGCACTACATCATCAGCTACAGAAACTTCTCATTTAAATGAGAAAGATGCACTGGATATATTTTGTAATTCCCATCCCATCTTGCACAGATAGCCTTGAAGGTTTCCTGTAATGCCTCATCCTTTGCTGCAGTCCCTGCAAATTTATTCTCTATTATTTTTGAGACTGGATAATTGTTTCTTATATTTGCATTATTACATTTTCTAGGTTTCTTCAGTCTGTACACTCTCTGAATCAAATCTAGGCTAAACATGTTTTTAAACCAAATATTTCCTTTTTATTCCTGTATTATAACAGACTTGATCAGTTCCAGTTAAAGATAAACTTCAGATCACGTAATTCTTTGCTCAGAATTAGTTTCATGCTATGCATTCTCAATTATATTTGTCTTTCCTCTATGTATTTACATTTCCCATTCATTTTTTTTCCCTAAGTGATCTATGTTTCGTCTATAATTTATAAGCATTTCATTATTTTTTAATGAAAAAATAATTTCTTTGCTTCAGCATTCTCCAGCCAAGCCCCATGCAGAACCCCTCCATGTCACTGCCAGCTCTGTCCCCTGGAAGAAGGTCTGGGAGTACGAGAACTTGTGTGTTTTTGTGGCTGTCTGTGCTGGCCTGTTGAAAGGTGCTGCCTGTCCCTGCAAACCCTGTCACTGCCTGCTCTCCTGGGCACTGAGTCGTGAGATGTTCTTCTTGCCCCTGCTACTCAGGGCTGAAAACTCCTGCAAAACAGCATTCATTTCTAAATGCTGGCTGTTGTCTGGGTCTGTACATGTTCCCATTCCTCAAGCAGCTGCTTTTCTTTGACATTTTCTTGCTGTTTATTCTACAGCACCTCTTCCCAGCCCCTCACTTTGCTGTGACCCCCTGCTTCCCAGCGTCCTCTCCTGCTGGAGAATCTGTCAGGAGTAGTTGCAACTTGTTTTCCCATTTAACATTTTCATCCTGCCTTGAATATTTCTGCAGCTTGGCACATCCTGCCAGCATGTTCCCCAGGTTCAGATCCAGCAGTCCTTCCTTGCAGCCCTGGAACTGTGCTTGTGGTCACCACCTGGTAATTGAAATGTGCCCTGATGAGGTATAAATACACATCTGACTCTTTAATTTAGGATAAAGAAAGCAAAAGCTTCAAAAAGATTCTTCTTCGGTTTCCAATCTCTTCATTTTTCTTGGGAAGGCCATATTCCCCAAATTTATGAAGTTTGCCCATTTGTTCTGGCTTTATTATGTACTGCTAAAGCCAGGGATGGTAGGGTGTGCTATAAGCTCCAGGTCAGTGTTCTGGATTTATTTCAGAATCAGCTATATATCTCTGACCTCAAAATCTTAGCAACTGACACTGTTGAAAAATGAGTGTTGTGAGCTCTTGCAAAGCTCATTTGAAAGAAATCAAGTTATGATATTTTGGGAAAACAGGTACCTCTATATTCCTGCTTTCTAAAAGTGGAACTGAGTAAACTTCATTATTTGACCATGTCATGACTGGAAGAACTCTGTCTTTTCAGGGGAACTTCTTTAAATCACTGGAGCTGGAAAAGAAACAGAAAAAAACACCCCAAAACCCAAACTAAGATAATTTAATTAAATTAAATGAGGGATTGAATTAAATGAGATATAGAATATAAGACATAGTATTAAAATAAAAATGATAAAAGCATAAAAATCTTGAAAGTACAATATATAATATTATATACAATATAAAATATAATATATAAAAATTTAAACAGAAAAATAAAAGCTTCCACTCTGAAGTGGTAAGTTAGAAACCATAATTTAAAAAAAACAAAAAAAAAGAAGAAAAGAGAGGGGGGAAAAGCCCTCACTGTAGATTGTAGCTCACAAAATTTCTTGATTCAAACTGTTGTGCCATTAAAAATAATCTGAATGACTCATGGTAAAATGTGAGACATAGTGATTCTTTAAGGCCACAACTGGGACCTGTGCATTGCATAAATTCTTAAATAAGAATGGGAAATACTGATTAGTTAAATAAATATGATAAATAATTTCTACATTGGAATATTTACTTACATGAAGATTCCCAGCATATTAGATGACATTCTTTGCAGGTAATGCTGTGGGATGTAATGAAACACAAAGCAGGAAACTGCTTTATTAATATTGTTATAGTATGAGCTGTGCTGAGCATCAGCTGGGACTCCTGAAAATTGTGACATCATTTGATGTTGATCAACTTTCTTGTATCAAAATTTATGATTCTTGGGTCCAACTTAGATCTGGACTATCCCCAAAGTTCTAAAACAGCCACAAGAAACAGCTTTTCATGCTCTTTACCTTCTTTCACATAGTAATTTCAAAGAAGATGCTGTTGTGAAATTAAAATACAAAGAAATAGTGCAGGTAAGCAATTTGTGGAGGGTTTAAGTTTGTTTAGTAATTTTTATGCTTTTTCTTTTTACAGTGTTATCCAAGCAGATGAGTAACTCTTTGAAATACAAAGCATGATTTTGATTATATTGAAATGTATAAAAGGTATTTAAAACATTTTGCATATTGACTATAACACTAGCAAAATCAAGCATTTTGTTATCCATTGAATAATCTATTCTTATGATTAAAGTTAAAGGTAGATTTTTAAAACAATTACACTTTCCTAAAAAAGTTGAATATGGGCTAAATTGTTTAATTAACATTGAGACAACTTTCTGGAAAATAAAAAACCCAAACAAATCACCCATATTAAAATTAAATCTGTGTGTGATTACTTCAAACAAGTCCCTATTAGTCACTACCTGGGTGATCATGGTCCTCCATGCATTCATGTTTAGTTCCCAATTATTCACAGTTTGTTAATTGGTGTGACATGGAATGAATATTGATGGTACAGCCTGAAGATGATTTCCATACCAAAGGAACAGGCATATTTACTGTCCATGTACACAGAAAAAGCAAAGTTTCCAACAGATGTGTCTTGGAAATCTGGCACACACCTTTCTCTGTCTGCCTCATGTTGGCTCCTTAAACAGCCTTGCAACAAGAGTAATGCAAAATATTATGCAATATAATGGGAATAAATAAAAAAAAAAAAAAACAAAATAAAGTAACATAAAAAAATAAGAAAAAAAAAGTAAAATGGCTAACTTTTGTTGTTTAATTTTCATAAACTTCTTGAGAAACTCTGGGCCCAGTGGGGTCCAGATAGACAAGAGTGGTGTGACTTGGTACTTTTAATGGAGAAGGGCCAGTATGTGGTGTTGGCTATCCAGATTTACACCTGCACTGAAACAGGAGGCTGTTCAGTAAGGAAAAAAAAGCCTTAGGAACTCAGATCTCTGTCAGAGTTTTCCCCAGGTTGGGTGTTAATATCCCATTTTCAGCTAGTCTGTGCATCTGTGTTAAATCCAGTGAGGTCATGAACCAAAGTTATAGAGAGGGAAAGTGAAAGAACCATTAAGGACCAGTGAAAAAAACTTCCTCTTTCACTTATTTCAAAGATTTTGTTTGC
Source organism: Parus major (assembly GCF_001522545.3). NCBI lineage: Eukaryota > Metazoa > Chordata > Aves > Passeriformes > Paridae > Parus > Parus major. The sequence continues at coordinate 4,588,451 of NC_031773.1, forward strand.
TTGTTTATTTTTGCCATATAATGTACTTGCCAAGAATATACTTGACCAGGAGGATATGTTAGGTAAAAAGGTAACTCAGGCTGGAGGTGGTGTGAGTCTAATCCATGAGAAAATCATCTCTGAGGAGCTGGGAGCAAATCTCAAGGGAAACCTGAGAGATTAACTCTGAGCTAACACTTTAGTGGGGTGGTCCAAACTGACTCTTAAAGTGGGGATGCAACAGGAATGTATGAAATAAGTAAATGCAAGAGGTGAACAGAATTGAAAATTTCAATTAGAGGCAACACATCTAAAGGAAAACAAGGAATAGAATAACACAAAGCTTCACATCCAATCTGCAAGAAAGGATTTCAGCCAAAACAGAGACAAACTGGAGTTTTCAAGGAAAAAGTACATGCCCTACTCTGGAGATGAGAGAGTAAATTATAGGCTCACAGAAACTGTGACCCATCTGCTCTTCAAACTGGCCACAGTGTGCAGCATTTAAAATAAAACAATCTAAACCAGAATGTGAAGTTCTTAATTGATTTTGTTTTCTTTTGAAATGGCTCAACTTATCATTGAAATGCAAAGAAACACAGCTGCTCTGTAAATGTTCAGAAAGCCAGTGTATGAGAAGAAAAAGCATTAACATTTAACTTGCACTTGTGTGGTCTTCACCTTTGATCAGATAGCACAACATGAAAAAAATGTTATTGGAATAGTGACATTTCCAATGTTCAGCCAATATAATTTTTTCACATAAAATGGAAATAGTTTTTGCCCAAATTGCTCCCCTTCTGCATCTCCCTCCCCTCGTTGTGTTGTCACGTCTCAAAGCAGGCTGCTAACCCCCCCTTGCCTCTTCATCACTTTTCCCTTGCTGCATTCACTAACTGAAGGGAAAGAGAGCACAAAATATCCATTTGTGAAAGACTGAGAGCTCAGTTGCAGAGTCCACAGGGCCTCCTTTAGAACACTGGGGTTCTTCTCAGCCTTATAGCAGGGGTGGATTTTGTTTCTGTCTTTCTTTCTCTGAAAGGACAAGTAGTCTTGCCAAATGTATAGGCACACACACTTAGGTTTGCACACCTCAAAGCTATCAAACATGGCACATTTTATTTCTATCACCTGTTTATGGACTGTGGACACCTGTGATTTCCTGGCAGCACATACTGGCTGCTGAGGAGGAAGTTTCCAACACAGGAATTAGCTTAGTAATCCCCCAGCTTCATGAAAGCATTTTGGATTCTATTTTGAATATTTAGTATCTGTTTGAAGCAACTGTCTATGTTTAAAATAATATCTTTTTTAAAAAAAAGAAAAACAAGAAAACTCCTCCACATTTCCTTTGGAATTTTACAAAAGCCTTCAGGTAGGAGAGCAAAGAAAACCTAATAAAACCCAAAAGCATGTAACAATTTATTTTCCTTCCTAGCCAATATCTTCACTTATGGCATGTGGACTCAGCAGTCTGACACTGAGCAAGAGATGCTGTCAGGTAGTAGGAGTTACTAAGCAGAAAGGGCTTTAGCAGCAGTTGCTAGGTGGTGCAGGAACTGTTTCTGGTAGCAGATGCTACCAGGTACTCAGGATATTTGTGCTTCTCTGGTCATCTGTTGCACAGGCTTCAGTCTTTCCACTAACAGCTGAGGCATTTGGAGTTCAGTGTATTTCTGTTGGATTTAGGTGAAGGTAATGAGTTTCAGAAGGGCAGTGATCAGTAGAAAAGTCACCTTACCTGAGGACCGTGCAAGAATAGAGTTTTTATGCACATATTTTGAAAGAGTTTTTGGAAGACTTTCCAAAAAACATGGATTGATATTACAAACATATTTTTTTTGCTAGAAGGAATACAAAGATTACCAGAAATACAGACTTTTTTCCTAAAGTTAATGGGGCCATGAAATATTTTCTTTCAAATTCTTTCTTCCCAGTAAATTATATCATCTAATCTGACAAACTAGATTGATGAAGCAGACAGCTGCTGTACAATGTTTCTGCTACCCAAAGGAAGAGTGGCCAAAGCCTTTGGCAGCTGTCAGGGTACCCAGTCCCAAATCTCCTTATGGGTTTTAACTCCAATATCACCAGCAGAATGTAACCCAGACACTGATGTACTGGGCATGTATCTGCTGAGGTTTTCCATAGAAACATGGATTTATAGAATCACAGAATGGTTTGTGTTGGAACAGACCTTAAAGATCATCCAGTCCTCCAACCATGCTCAGGGACACCTTCCACTGTCCCAGGTTACTCCAAGCTTTGTCCAGCCTGGCCTTGAACACTGCCAGGGATGGGACATTCACAGCTTCTCTGGGCAATCTGTGCCAGGACCTCAGTTCCCTCACAGAGAAGAATTCTTTCCCAATACCTGATCTAAACCTTTCCTCTTTCCATTTAAAGACATTCCCCCTCATCCTGTCAATACTACAAGCCCTGTAGTAAAAAAGTCCATCTACAGATCTCTTCTAGGCTCCCTTGAGGTAGTGAAAGGATTACTGAAAAGTTTCATTTCATTTCTGAAATTTAAACACATGAAATTTATGTTATTTAACAAAATAAACACTGGGACCTTAGTCCCAAGTCCTGGTTCAGTATCCTAATTATGCAGAAAATGTTTTATTTTTCATCATTTAAGAAAATATTTAAAGTGTTTCATACAACTCATATGGCTCCAATGATGAGAGGTGAGACAGCAATGCCAAAGCAACAGAGTTCTGGTGTTTCAGGCAACATTTTAAGTGGCAGGAAATGTGTGAAAAGGTTTAGTCTGTATATTGTTTTCCTTCCTCATCAGTATTTACTGCAGCCACAGAAAGAACTATCAGACGAAAAGACTTACCTGCTGTTTTAAGACTGACCTGTGAACCCAGTTCAAACTCTATCACCCCTGCCAAACCCACATGGCAAATTTAGCATGAATTTGGAAGAAAGATTTATGACAATCAGCTGCATTTTCCACCCATCAGCTCTTCTGTCACTGTGACAGTGCAAGGATCCCAAGTCACAGCACTGTTGTGCAGAAAGGCAAGTGGATGTTTTGGGACATGATTTGATTTTTGGCTCAGATCCATACATTGGTGATCATTAGCAAAAGAGGTTAGGAGGTATGTAATCACTTAAATAAGTGTCAGAGGGCTGAGAATCTTGGCTTGTAAATGTAATTACAGAACTTGTCAATAGCCATTGATTTCCTTAGACAGATCACTTGAAAGCATTCAGAAGGCTGGGAGTAAAATGGAGGAATACCACAGAGCTCCAATAGGAGCAAATTGCAGTTTTCCATCTTTTCCTCCAAGATATATATTTACACATTTTGGCATCTTACAAGCCAGAAGCATATTTTGTATATTTGTAACAAAATGTTCAGCATTCCTCTTATTCTGAACATGCTGGTTTTAGTACATTTCATTAAATTTTAAAAAGCCTGACTAAATGTTCTCACATGAAATGATTACTAATCTCTAAAATTTATCTTCTCATAGTCCATCTGCCCTCTCTTGAGCAAATATATTGTCATTAATATCTAAAGTTTCTTTATAGTGTCAGCTCTTAAACTATCCTTTTGTGAACCAAACTGTCCTACTCTTTACTTTATTCTGAACCTGAGCAGGTCCAGAGGGGAGGCACAACAGTGATCAGAGGTGTGGAACACCTCTCCTATGAGGAAAAAAGGGAAAAAATGGGATTTTCCAGCCTGGATAAGGGAAACTTCCAGTGAGACCTTAAAGCAGCCTTTTAGGGCTTCAAGGGGACAAATAGGAAAAACTGGGACAAAACTTTTAACAGAGTCTGTAGGGACAGGACAAGGGGTAATGGTTGTAAACCAAATGAAGGTCAATTCAGACTAGACACAAGGAAGAAGTTTTTCACTACAATGATGGTGACAGGTTGCCCAGAGAGGTGGTGGATTCCCCTTCTCTGGACACATTCAAGGTCAGGTTGGATGGGACTCTGGACAACCTGATCCAGCAGATATCCCTGCTCATTACAGGGGGTTGAACTGGGTGACCTTTAAAGGTTCCTTTCAACCCCAACTCTTCTATGATTATAAAAAAATTCAGCCTTGAGAAATCATTCTGCCTCCTTGTTTCTTCTGTCCCAGAGCCTTGTGCCTGACCTTGTTGATGGAAGGGAAATACTTAAAGACCGAGTCCAGAAGCTTTTACACATTTTGTTGGATTTAGCAGTAAAATGTATTAAATGGTGCTGAAAATACCAAACACAGTTGAACTATATTTGAAGACAAGAGTGAGAAATGTAAACCTATTGTGGAAGTGACCTGTCAGGTAATAAAAAATGAATATCTGAGACTCCGATACAAACATTAGCCTGGAAACAAATTATTATAATTAGTACTAGTACATAACAACCTTTTCTGTGCAAGAAGTGATAGAGATCCAGCCAAATATTTAATAACAGGAAACAAAAAGTATCAAAAACAATTTATTCTATCTATATCACTTTATTCTTTCATCTTCCTATTTCTGATTTTTTTTTAACAGTTACCACTGTAAATCTTTCCCATGTTCTTATTTATAGGAAAAATTATAAACTCTAGTCCTTCTACCTGATGCTTTTGAAATATGCAAATACAGCTGAATCTTGAAATAACAGGGAAAACTGCCTTCCTGTTGAAGCTTTTATCCTGAAGTGCAGGATGAAAGTCTAGACAGTTTTATTAAGTTTGTTTGGAAAAGGTTTGGGAGCAGAGGGGTTAAATGTGTGGCTTTTGAGGAGCTGCCAGAAGTTTTGCTCCTGTCTGATAGATCCAACATCAGTTGGACTCAACCCTGGCCAAGGCTGAGCCCATCAGTGATGGTGGCAACTACTCTGTGATAAAACAGGAAAAAAAACTCACTCAGCACATCAGCAACCCATCAGCAGAGAGCAGTGACAATGTGTGAGAGGAACAATTCTGCAGACACCCAGGACAGTGAAGAAGGAGGGGCAGCAGGTACCCCTCTGCTTCTCTTTCCAACAGAAATGTTGTAGGACTGAAATTATTTCTGCCAGGTGAAGATTTAAGGAGAGTTTAATATTCCCCTTACACAGCTCAGCCATTGTAGCCTGACCCATTCCCATCACCTCCTGAGTGCTAATGGCCAATGCACCTACAATCCAGAACTCAAAAACTGCCCAGTCCTGAGAATTAATGGAATTCCTCTCTCAGATAATTCAGTGATGGGCACTGAGATGAGTTTAGAGACCTCCAAGGCTATAGTTTCCTTTGTTTATTGTATGCATCATGTTCCTTTGCTTTGATGGGATTTCTGCTAGCAGCTCAGTGTTGATAAAGAAAAGGAAAGCAAACAATGAAATTTCGTTCCTTGCCATGAAACAGCACCCAACACAAGATTTTAATTTTTCAGATTAACAGAGAAAAAATGAAGCTACCTGGACTTCCATACTAATCTGGGCCAAAATTATTACCACCATATGTTGGCTGCTGAACTAAAAGTTCTTAAAATGATCTAGAGATTTTGACAGCACAAGGGCTGCAGATGTGGATATAAGCCAAGTAACCATATGTGGTCAAAAGGAGTACATGGATATAATTTTCTTTCAATAACATCTGAAAGATAAAGAATTAATTGGAGTTTCTAGCTGGGAAATACCCTAGGAAATATGATAGAATCATAGAATACCCTCAGTTGGAAGGGACCCACAAGGATCATCAAAGTCCAACTCCTGTTCCTGCAAAGGTCAACCCCAAAATCACACCATGCACCTGAGAGCGTTGGCATAACACTTCTTGAACTCTGTCAGGCTTGGTGCTGTGACCACTGCCCTGGGGAGCGAGTTCCAGTGCCCAAACACACTCTGGGTGAAGAACCTTTTTCTAATACCCAACCTAAACCTCCAATGAGCTTCATGCTGCTCCCTCATGTCCCATTGCTTGCACAGACAGGAAAAAAATACTTCTAGGGTGTCAGATGGCCTGAGAGTCTGGTCCTTTGAGAACAAGCTCTGTGGAACAGAAATCTTGTCTTCTTTAATGGAGTCCCTGTATCCTCAGTGGTAGAAAACAGATGTACAGAGAGCAATAGAAAACAGCAATCTGCTGAACACACCATCAAGATTTGAGAACAAGACAGACAGCTAGGGAAAAAAAAAAAAAAAAGGATAAAAATAAAAGTTAAGTCACTTAAAAAATCCCTTAAAAACTCTCCAGGGTATCACAAATCCCTGTAGGCATGGAGACTACATGGCTGTGGATTTTTCTGTAGAATTCTGCAGACTTTGCAAACACTTTAGGATGCTGCAGGGAGCAGATGCTATCTAGCTGTCATCACTGGAGTATTGCTACCCAATTATGGTTTTGTTTCACAGCACCTTTAGTATTTTCCACTCACTTTATAATTTTCCCTTAACTTTTATTAAGCTAATCATAGGCTTGTACTTGCCAGCCTGATGGACTTGGAGAAGCAGTTGTTAAGCAAAGCTAGCTTGTCCCCCAAGAGATTCTCTCAGTCATACAACAATTCTAATAATAACAACGATATGGGGAGGGGAGGAAAACAATCATTCAGGCAACAGAATATAGTGCTCATTATGTTAATTTACTCCCAAGTATTTACACAGTGTTACTTGGCACTAGGAAATGAAATTCAGTCCCATTCATGCAAGGAGTGTAGTAATGTCATTTGAATGTTCAGTTTCATTTAGGGCAGGTAGGGAAACAGAGTCATGTTTTAACATGCAACCTTTAACTTGGTAACATAAAAAATGCATTCAAAACCTTGCATGCCCCATAATACATGGCATTTTTTTTAACATGAAGCAGACCCATTTGGACATTTGCTTACTATACACACAGCTGGCAAATATTGTGGCTGTACTCATCAAAGAGAGGCTCAGGGCTAGAAAATGGTACGAGGATAAAGACAAGGAGGAAGTTAAAACTGAGGTGATTTGACAAGGAGGAATGGAAACACTTTAGTGGCAGTGTTTTGCCCTCTGACTCTTAAGTAATTTGTGTATCTCTTATCTGATCCTCACTGTGGGAGAATCTCTTCTGCCCAGTAATCACCAGCCTCAGAATCCCCTGAATGATTTCTGGATAACTCAGAGTTTCTTCTAAAACTAGCACAGAAAGCATAGAGAAGGGACAGTCCACTGTTGTTTTCAACTAATTTGAAACACACAGGTTTCTCCCTTACCTAGCTGCTGACATGTCATGTAAAGGCTCAACAATTTAATGGTGCAAACATCCTTTGGATAAAGGGACTCTCCTCAAAACAGGGCATTTGCACAAAGATGTTGGTACCAGATGTTGCAGGTGGAATGCAGGAGTGACATGAGGGTCACCCAGAGTGAATAAATCCCATTGAAAGTTGGTTCCACCCAGCTGGTAAATGGCAATTGGTTTCCTCCAGGCCTGGCCTCAATTCCTTTCCCTTCTGGTGCTCCTAACAACAGGACCTTCCAGAATCTCAGGCTTCAAAGTGTAGTTCTGTTTGAAGAAGGAGCCAGAGCATGGTGGAGGTGATGAACACATGACTCTCACACCATCATGGTGCTGGATCCCATTCCACACTGCTACAGCACTATTTCTGTCATCAGTGTTACCTTGGAAGAGCACCTGTGGCTCCTGACCCACCTGCCTCAGAGTGCTTCAGTTTCTCAAAGAGATGTACAGTACTGGAGGAATGAGGCCTAAATATCTAAATATTTCATCCAAATTTCAGGCAGGCTTAAAAAAAAATATAAAAAAAAATGACAAAAAAGGCTTTTCTCCATCTCTCATCTCCCCTCTCTCTTATCTATTTCAAGCACAAACTGAGCAGAATCCTAATTCCATTGAAATCAGCAGGATCCAATTGTACTCCAATTGACTGAACTAGGAATAAGTTCTTGGTGTATAATACATTTTTTTTCCTATTGTCCTTAGAATCTGGAGATGAGGAATAAAAATATTGAAATGTGGCATAATGCAGGGTAAAAAAGGAATCTTCCCACTTCACCAAACAAAACAAATATTTGGCTGTCTAAAATATCCCTACCAAATAAGACTTTCTGAGCCTGTATCTGATTATTTTCTCTCTGGTTAGGAGAGATGGGAGAAGAGAAATGCATTTAACTACATGGGGCTGCTGAATTTCATAGAAATAAGGCAACAGTGTCAGCCCCAAAGCAGTTGCCAGCCCATCCAAATGTTCCTTCCTTGACAGGAGAACAACATTGCAGAAAGCCAAGACACAGAATCTACCTAATGTGTCATTTCTCTATCAAAACACTGATGAAATATTCAAAATGCTGAGGGAAATGATATAAGCATGAGCAATTCTGTTAATATATTTTTTTAAATTGGATTATTTGCACGTATATTTGCTATAACCTGTGTGCTTGTGTATGGGCATTTGTATCATTAACATTCATAGACTTAAGCAATGATTCCTCACATAGTTTCAATTATATTTCCCACTGAAATTCTTCCATTTAAAAAAAATCTTTCCTAGAACCCAAAGCAGAGAGTGTTGGGATATCTCATCTCTTTAATGCCATGTCAATTCTTGAACTTCTCTTTATGGTAGGTTTTCTGGTGTGTTGTTTGTTGAGTTTTTTTGGTTGGTTGGTTTGCTGGTTTGTTGTTTTTTTTTTAGTAGAACATTACCACTAAAGTTATTTTCAGAATATCATATGGATTTTTCATTGAAACATCTGTGTTAACTTTTATCATCCTAGCTCTGCTTTGTAATTTTGGAAACAGATATAAAGAATGAGCAACCCAGAGCACAGTAATATAGTGGGAAGCATCCTTCATAAGTCAATTGAGGAATTTAATAATCTCTTTAGAAATAAGCTCTGCAGCTATGAGAAAAATGTGTGGGTTAAAGGCCTTCCAATTAAGAAAGGTTTCTCTGTGGATTTATAGGCTGGTGGTTAGCTCTTCCTGTTCGTGTTTCCATGGCAACTGTCAGGTAGATTTTCTGCTACTTGCTAGGAAGTTGGAAATGTTGAGTCTGGTTGAGCCTTTCAATTCACTGAAGCTTAAATGAAATTCTTTGCAAGGAACTGGCATTTAGCCTGGGTCATTTATTCATATCTAGAGGAGAAATCAATTATAGTAATCAGATGTGCAAATTTTTTTTTTATTGGAATTATTTTGGGTAGACTTTTTTATTATTATTATTGTGCCACAATCTATTTTTAATGCTAGGGTAGGAAAGGTTTGAAATGCTGCAGCTGGCCTCTTTGCTGCTGATGGCTTATGGCTTTAATTACAGCCCAAGACACACACAGGCATGTCTCTCTCTCTCTGGTCTACTTTTAAAGCTATAATCACTCCTGGTGATATTCATGATACCAGCTCAAATCCTGTAGACTCATTAGAGCTGAGACACCTGTATTGTAAGAAACACAGCTCACTGTCTTTTTTCCTTTCAATTTTCTTGTCTTGTTGATTTGTTTGAATTAGGCTTGAGGAAAGTAAATAATTTGTGTGGTTTTTATTCAAACTTTCTTGCTATGTCGTTGTTTAATTCCACATCAGAATCCCTGTGTTTGCACACTTCTCTGGGCTCCTTCTGTTTTCCACTCTGCACTGACTGTCACTTGACAGTTCTGTGTTTCATTCCTGGAATTCTCCAAAGTCAGATCAGGGGGTGTGGGGTGTTCCAGTAGTTTCAGCCTTTCTGTGGTGCACAATCTGTGCCACCTAACGAGCTTTGTCCTGCAGGCTTTATGTGAATAATTCCATGTAGACTTCATTGACTTTTCTTGCAAGACTAAAGCCTTCAGGGCTTGGCCCAAAGAACACAGATTATCTAAACAGAGGCAGGATGGTCTTCTGGGCACAGAGAGAGTTAAGAGCTTGGAAAACCTGAGGGCTTGCTGTCTCTCTCTTCCCCTGGCTTCCAGGGGGAAGGGAGATTCATTTAGTGGCAGATCCAAAACTCCATGAAGTCCTCTCACACCAGAGTTAATGGAGCTGTGACAATTTATGCCAGCTAAGAATCTGCTCCATTACCCAAGCTCACTCCAGCTGTATAATAGGAATAATAGCAGTGCCCTACCTCAGAGAGGTGTCGTGAGGATAAATAGTTAGATGGGAAAGTGTTATGATACTATGATAATGAAGTCCAGAAAAATACCTGCAATATACAGAAATCAGCATAAATGGTCTGACATTAGCTTTTATTCTTCCAGTCCTTCTGCCACAGAGAGACAATAATAGTTTGACAAAGAAAAAGTGATGCCTAGCCTCTGTTTCTCCTGCTGCTTTGCTTCCCTTGCTTTGCTGTCCTGACTTTTTTTTTCTTTCTTAGGAATTCACCTAACTTTCCTTAAAAGCTGTTAAGAACCAAAAAAGATAAAAAGCTTCTTTTTTTCTGCTAATATGCATTTCCATGGGTTAAGCCCAAAATCTGTGCACACAGAAGTCCAAAGAGATTTAGTTAACTTTAAATGAAACATTAGTTCCTTTGGCATTTATACAGCAACCACAACTAAGATTTGATGTTGCAAGTTTTAGCAGCTGCTTCCAGGCCACCCAACAGAAAGAGAACTGATTTGGGTCCAAAGAGCCACTATATCCTATCCAAAATACTAAAGTTCTGTTCAGACTATAGATTTTGGGCATATAGCTGAATTGGATGCTAGAGGTTGTGTGAAAGTCATAAATTTTCCAGTTTTCATGACTGACCTTCTGTCATAGGCAGACTTGGCACCCCAGGTAAATCTCACAGGACTTTGTTATATTTTGCACTGTAAAGTGCCTTGAAGAATAATTCTTCCTAAGTTTTTAGCATGAATATCTTTTTTCCTTTTGAGTCCACAAAGAGCCATCCTGAGCTTTTCCATGCATTTCCAAAGATTCCATCCCTCTGAACACCAGTGTGAGTTTTTGGGTTGGTATCATGACATGCACACACTGCCCCCAGGAGCTGGATGGACTCACAGATGTTCAGGTGGGAGGAGAAGTCTCTCTAAAATCCACTGCATGAGGAAACAACTCCATTGCTCAGTGGTTCTTTTAGCCAGGAAAATGTTTAGAGAAACCACTCTGACCTTTGCACTGGTTAGGGGTCTGCACTTCACCAGATCCTGGAGCTGAAATTGGTTCACTAATTAGATTTTAAATCATCTTGCTCTTCAAGGGACCAAACTCTTTTGTACCAGGGACAGATAAGAGAAAACCAACATACTCCCAGTGCCACCAACACTGTACTACAACTCTTCTCTGAGCTCTGTTCTTGTGTTCTGATTTATGTTAGTTTTAACAAGAAGGGGAAGGGGTATCTGTGCCTGTTCAGAGACTGCCTTCATGGCAATACAGCTCTACCAAGCTCTGGCCTCCCAAGGCTCACACATTGCTCCTTTCCTTCACAAAGCACACCTGGAATTGACAGGATTAATCTTTCATCAGCACTGTATAAAATTGTGGTTTCAGCATTATTTTGGAAAAAAAATTTTAAAGGTCCTCTTGTGATGCCAAAGAAGCAGAAGACCAGAACTCTTTAGTATGGTTGGGAAATTTCAATACATGTCGGATTATAATTCCAAAAGGCTTCCTTGTGTGGAGAAGAGGAGGGTCAGGCACTGATCTTTGCACTCTAATGACCACACACAAGACCTGATGCAATGGCATGAAACTGTTTCAGGGGAGGTTTAGGTTGAATATTAAAAAAACATTCTTTTCCCAGAGGGTGTTTAGGTACTGGAACAGGTTCCCCAGGGCAGTGACCACAGCACGAGCCTGACAGAACTCAAGGAGTGTTTGGACAATGCTCTCAGGGACATGGGGTGACTCTTGGGATTGTCCTGTGCAGGGCCAGGAGTGGGACTCAGTGATCCTCCTGAGTCCCTTCCAGATCAGAATATTCTATGATTCCCTGATTCTGTGAAGGCTTAGATTATAACTTGGGTTTCCTCTGTACATCTCTGCTGTGGCTACTCAAAAACCAGGTTCAGGCACACACAAAAGAGGAAGCCAAGTGCCTACTTAACCTCAGCCTGGCACAGAACATGGGCAAGAAAAGGCTGTGGAGGAATTCTCCACCTCTCACTGCAGAGCACAGCTGGCCCAGTAGTGATGAGCTGGCAAGATAAGGGTGCAGTTGATGTTCTGGTAACTTCAGTCTTGGTAAATACCTTGATACACTGGCAACTAAGCAGGGAAATGGGAGGAACTGAGATTGCAAAGAATGTGTTTAGTTTGGGTGGTTATGTTTATGCACCAGCCTTTGCTGACAGCTGTGCATAAAGTAATTTTTTAATCATCTCTATGAAGAAACACTGAGTATCCCACTCCAAAGCAGTCCTGTGTGTAAGCTGTGTCAAAGTGGAAAAGAGCTGGAAAGCACCAGTGCTTGTTACACAAAATCTGAAACAGTACTTTCCTTCACTGCTGTATATAGGCACATCGGTTTTAAATGTAAAGGCTGCTGTTTCAGGTGACCTTATATACTCTCAAGCATTAGAGTATGTTAGCAAGTGTGTTTTGGAAAGGTTAAAAAATATGTCGTCTCTTTTTTTATGAGCTATTAGTTGGATACAAGCTGAGTTTTCCAGCCACACAGTGTTATTGTAGGAAATACGAGGATCACTTCAAATTCAGTAATGGCTTGTTCTTTCTGGCACTAAAGAATTGTGGCATCTAATTAATGAATTTTAATCACAATTCTCCACCACAATCCCAGTACAGATCCATATTTCCATTTGTGCAGGCACTCACAGGATTATCTGTATACAATTACTTGGTGGTTGTTGCTGCAAAGCAAGCAAGAGTTTTACTGAGTCACTCTTCCTTTCTAAGCAAAACAGCAAAATGAGGAAAGAAAGTTTTTCTTTAGGTGCAGTGCCTGGACTACTTCTTTGTTGAATGAGGACTGTTGGCAAAAGACAGCACCTATTTTCACATTTCTGCACAATGTTTTGCCAAACTGCTGGGGAGGGCCTTAAACTGGGGATGGGAGGGATGGTCATAAACTTTGATTTCTTCTGTAATTAATGAGGTAAACCCTGTCAAAATGGGACACCTTGAGTGTATAAAGCAACCAGAGAAACAGGCAGGAGGAACCAGGCTGTAAAAGTTGCTACAAACACTGCTGGAGTGATTGGAGCTCTCCCTGTTTTCCTTTCACCCAGTCTGAGCCATTGAACCATTTAGGTTGGAAAAGACCTCTAAGATTATCGAGTCCAAACATTAGCCAAACACTGCTAGACCCAGCACTAAACCATGTCCTAAGAACCACTCTGACACATTTTTTGGACACTTGAGTTCATGATCTGTGACCTGAGTGGAGTTGCTCAGTATTTGCATTCCTGTAGAAGTCTATGCTTGGTTTCTTGATTCAGTTCACAGATTTTCCTTTTTCAATTATTCTTTCTTAATTGATCATCATTGTTTCTTTCCAGAACAATAATTTTTACTACAACTACCTTTCAATTCTTCTTCTATTTGCAGTGGTATAACAACTTCACAGAGACCATTGCAATGTTCCAAATTTGTGTTTACTGTCACTGATGTTCAAGAATTTTACAGCATGAAGACTTCTAAAGAGGGTTGTGGGGAGAGATGAAGTTTGGGAAACATTTAATGTTCCCTATATTGTTATACCCACCTTTCTAACCCAGAGAACAGCTCTTGAGTTTCTGACTCTCATTTAAATTCTCTGAGTAATTACACTGAAAGGCTAATTTTTTTTCTTATTTATGGATACAGGACTAGCCTGCTCCATTTCCAGCTCTTCTACTTTACATCAGCAGAAACAGGCCAATGTCAGGTATGCCCCCATCTGAGGGAGAACAAAAAGGTACAGACCATCCAAATCACCTAATACCTTATCTTATACCCTTTTAAATATTAACAAAAGCATATCATCAAGAAGATCTTTACATTACACAATTTAAATCTGAGACACAAATTATCTGAAAATGTTTCAGGTGCTACTGATTGTTCTCATTATTTAAAAAAAAAAAAAAAGGGAAAAAAGGTAGTCTTAATTGTTGCTGTGGTAACTAACACATCTGCCAGTATATGTTGCAGTGGGAAAAGAGTGTGAATTCTGTGAACATTTCCTGTTGTCTTTCCATGGAAAGACTTAGAGCAGTGCTCCTTAGTGGTAATTTTACAAACTCAACTAGAAGACACTGTGAAATTGAAAGGCAAGCAGTGTGAAATGAATGGAAAGCAGCACTCTGGTTTAAATAAACAAGCAGAAAGAGCAAGATTGGCCAGGAGGACTCATTGCCTTAGTAAAAAATTAAGAAATTTTTTTGGTAGAGTTTAAAACACTATGGGATACATTATATAGATGGTTACATACTCACTTGGTAAGAATTCAAATACCTATCTTTTCAACAGACTCAACAAAATTTCCCTTTAGGCGTCCAAATTCATTAATATGGAAAGAAGAAGGGCAGCAAAGGAAGAAGGTCAGGTCCTGTAGAGTTCCCATCATCTGAACATGGCCTTGCAGGGGGTGGGTAGGGAATACTTTTTTTTGAGGTTTGCTTGCTCCACATTCTACAGCATAAAAAAATAAAGAGTATTTCCTAATCTTCATCTCTCAGTGTCAAAAAGCTGACCTGCACCTTCTTTCTCGCCCTTCCAACTACTCATATTTTTTGTGTTTCATTCTGACAGAATTTGTTGCACTTCTCCTCTATTTATAGCTCAAACAATCCAGCCACAAGGCGGGTGGTTTCATTGGAAGACAAACAAACTTCTAACAAAACCCCACTGATTCGTAAATGACCAACTCTGCTGACACTGCAGGCTGCAGGGGATTTAAACTACCCTGGGAAGCTGGCCATTTCCTGTAGTACAGAGTAAGAGCCCCTGTGGTTTCCTTGGCCAGGAAACAGCTGGTGGGGTTATTTTCTTTCTTTAGTTTTTGGGTGGTTTTTTTATCTTTTTCTCTTTTATTTCTTTCTTTACCAAAAAAAAAAAATCAATTTCTGTATTGTTTACAAAAGGATCAAAATTTAAGATTTTGTTGCTATTTTAATGTAATATATAAAACAGCATGACTTCCATTCCATCCTCTGTCTGACACACTTATTGATTTCAAATTGTTTTGGGGCAGATTGTTAGCATCTTTCCTCCTTTTAAAATGTACTTCTGAATGTAATGGTTTGTTCCCTCATGTTCAGGACTTTTGACCTTTGCACTGGGATTTTTTGTCTTGATCTTGCTCTTGTTGATGCCTCTCTCTCCCTGAATTAAAGCAAGCTTCTAACCCATTGGCACTTTTATTCCATACAAAAGAGGCTGTAAGACACATGATTTTGCACTCTGCCTCCTTTCAAATTCAGTGGGCTTCTGGATGACAAATAAAATTGTTTCTCTAACATTTCAAAGGTAAAACACACCTTTGACAAACACAGCCGCTGCATTTTGTTTAGAGTCTTCTTTTATGGAAATGTCCTAATATCAATGAAATGTAGACTCTGCGTCCCTTAGAGAAACCAAGGAGAAGAGATAAGTGCATGTCTGTGCAGCATTTCTAAGCACCAAGAGTACTCTGAAGGCAGATATGTGCATTATCTTGACACTTCCTCAATCCCTGAGTGGGTTCCCTTCCTTTTTTAGACCCACACAAATTAATCACGGTTGTTTGAACTGAAGATTCACAATTGATTCACCCAGCAAAAACTTCTTGCACCCGCTTCCTCCACTTGAGTTTCCTTCAGTGAAGGGATGATTCAGGTTGCTGTATTGTCAAAAGTGTCTCTTCTCCACTCTTTGAGAGAAGGAAAAGAAAATAGAATGGATTATACAGAGTTTGGGCAAGCAAAGATCAGGCAATTTTAGGGTGGAGAATTCAGTCACATCAGCAACCTTCTGCTGTCTGCTTCCTCCTCCCAGGCTGTGTGGACATGGACAAGTAACCTTGTCCTGGGAGCAGCTTCTGGCCCTCACCCCAGTGTCTCACAGCCACATGGAGCACATGCCAAGCCTTCCCACCTCTACAACCTTCTTTGTGTGGCTGTCGTTCTGGGGAAACTGTGGCATACCTGTGGCCTTAAGATTTATTATTCACCCATTTGTGAAAGGTTTGAGAGGTTTGGGTTTTTTCAGTTCTGAACACATGAAATAAGGAAACAAACATGTGACAGTGCACCACTGAGTGTTTTGGTATGAGCTGTTAGCTTTGAACATGCACAAGAGCCATGAGGGAGGCATAAACTTGCTGAAGTACTGAGGAAAGACCATCCAAGGAGAGGACAAAACAAGGTGTGATTTCATTCATATTTCCTACATGGCATGATCTTTGGAAAGATTTATCACCTGAATTGTGTCCTGCTGTCACTTAACAAGGAGCCCTCTGGTTCCTGTCAAATGTGGGACATGAATGAGTCTGATCAGGCAAAAAAGGAAGACAAGAGAAGTTGTGAAATCTCCATCCTTGGGGATACTTTAACAGAATCTGGAGGTTGTCCCAGACAGCAGTCTTGATGACCCTGCTTGAACCACAGGGATGGAACAAGACATCCCCCAGAAGTCCCTTCCACCTCATGCTATGAAGGGATGCAGAACGATTGGGATAGAGAAATGTGGGTGTAAATAGCTCTGCCATATAGAGGAAGGGCAGCAGTACACTTTGCATCGTTTTTGTTTTGTCATTCTGTTGAATAGTTCTGCAGGAGAAAAAATTGTTACAAAACAAAGGTGAAGATGAGACCTAGTCTGAAAATAGCACTTTTTGTGGATTTTTGATATGCTACTTGTTAACGAAGACACATCTCAAACAAAAAGTATCATTTTTGCACCTCCTTTGACTGTGTGGGAGAGCTGCTGAAATCCATCTCTGGACCTAGACATATTACAGTTGACTATATTTAACAAATTCTTTAAAAAGAGGAAGGTAACTGGTAAAAATATTTTATTGGAATTTTTTCTTTTTCCATTTTTTTTTAAATTCTGAAGTGCACGTGTTTTGCTAAGAAAGGATATACAAATTACAAATTTTAAATTAAAAAATTGGTATTTAACTCAAACCAAAAGAATTTTTGCACATTTTCCTTGTTACAAAAATTAAAATTCACCAAGAACAACAAAAAAGTAAATCCCAGATTTAAAAACCATGTTAGATAAGAGTGTTTACACTTGCTTAAATTTTCCAAGTTATCTATTCTTTCCTTCAGTTAACCCCAAAGTGTGTCATCTGGTTTGTTTTATATTCCTTTTAAACTATACATTTGTCTTAAAAAGCAAAAATAAGAGGACAGACTGAAAGGGGGAAATTGTCTTTAAATTACTTAGTTTCATATTTAACATCCCACTGTGTGCATGACAGAACCACAGAAACCAGCAATATCAAAGATATTAGATCATCCAGGCTTTCTTTTTTAAAATGCAGAATTCTATTGGCTTTGATATCAAATCAAAAGAAACCAAAATGGAACTCTATGTAAAAAAATTAAGGCAAATGTTCCTGGCCTCAGAATACAAGTTACTTTACTACTTTATATTTCATGTCTCTAAGGGAGGATTTTCTTAAAATACAAATGGGAGTTGGGTGGCTGAGTCGATGGAAACCGGACACCTGACTCCCATTTGTGCCTTTGAAAAATATTCCTTTTATAAATCATTGTGGAATTCCTATACTATGATAGAATGTAGAAAGGGAGAGCTGGCTTAGAAGTAATGCTTGAAGTCCTCCAAGGACTATAAGGATACTCTTTCCACTGTCTTGCCTTTGAAACTGATATTCTTGGTTAAGCCACTGAATTTAAATGTAGCTGTTCTTTTGCAGAGAATTATGGTTTGCAAATTATGATAACCAGCTTTCCTGCTGCTGGTCATTCAAAATTCTGCTCTATGATCTTTTTTTAAAAATAAAAAATTGCATTCTTGTTTGCACCCGTCTTTGACTAATAGAGCAAAGTAATGAATCTCTGAAAGAATCAGGGAGGTGAAACTGTTCTGTAGCCCATTGGGCCACTCATTGCTGCAATTATTACAACACTTTTCAGTTATTTCTGTTGCTTTCTTTTTTTCTTTTTTTTTTTTTTTTTTCCTGTTTTGAGTCTTTCTGACCACCTATTACAGTATCCTAACAAGAATGTACAGGAAATCAATGACCTGAGAAGTTCATCGTGCTGTTATACGACTTAATTTGGAAATATTGTGCAATACCATAATGCTCACAGTCTTATCCTACCTCAGTTTTTCCCTTGTAACAGTTTTCTTAATCCTTGATAGACCTGAGACAGCATAAATCTTCCTTAAAAGCACAGCCATTTCTGTAAGACATACAGTAATATTCAGAGATATTCTGATTTCCCACCACTACTCTTTTCATCCTGTGGAAACCCAAGAGAAATGCCATTCCCTCTCAGTTGTGAGAATTTTTTGAAGGTTTGTTTGTGTTCTCCCCTGGGATAAAGTTTCCAAGGTCTTAAAAACAGGCTGAATTCATTCAGAAGAATAGGCAGTCATTTAGGGAAATGAGATCTATTATGATGGAATAGGAGATTCTGTTTGAGGAAGGTGAAACATTTCTTAATTCATTAATAACTGAAGAGTACATAACACAGCACCTAATATATATCACTTTTTCTGTCAACAGACGACTCACACATTACATTTATTTAATGAAATATTAATTATATTGCATTTCAGTTAATAATATATTCCTAATGGATCTGGACTATCAAAAACAACCTGAAGACTGAAAAAATACTAATGTGATAATATTCAGAAAGGATGCAAGGAATCATCTGGTGAGCTTTAGGGTTGTCAGAGTGACATGAAGATATGGAAAATATTTAAAAAATAAACAGGAATTAAGTGGATGTAAATTCAAACAATGAAATATCAGCCAGCACTAATTAATGCAAATAAACATAATTTACAAATTTGAATGCCATCTTTGATGAGACTGTGAGTTTGGTATGGATAATTAAGAGATGAAACATATTACGTTTGGTATGCAAATTAGATTTTACAATGCTTAAAATGACCTCACAAGGAGATTTGCAACACCTGCTTTATGTAATTCTCCAGGTGGGCTTAGGCAGTGTGCAAATCCCTGGTCCAAAAGACTTGTGTATGTTGCTGTTGAAGGCTGTAGGTAGACAGGTTCTCTAACCCAACATATTTCTGTTACCTAAAAAGGCAATATTGATCCTCCCTCCCTTAGCTTCTACTCCCCTTTCCCAACTCTTTCCATTTCAGGCCATTTGTTTCTATCTGCAGAGCTTTTTGGACCCTTTGGTGAGCTAATTCAGCTTGCAAAAACCTAACTTGAATTTATTCACTCTTTTGCTGGACTCATTTTCTTCTGCTTTAATGGGTGAAATGACTCATCAAGAACTCAGACAAATATCAGAGCTGGTGTATGGAAAACAGCTGGAGCATGTGGATGGGAGCTGGAACAGGGAGGTGGAAAGATGAGAAAAGTGAGAATTCTTTCTCCTGGAAAAGTGAGAGCTGCTGAGTCAGCCCCATCCATTTGGAGCAGAAAGTTCATTTGATACTTAAACTTAAACATCTCCAAAGAAACTCTTTAGGTGACGTAGATTTCAAAGAACATACTGAATGGTTCTGGAATCTGGAGCATCAACAGAAATGTCTCTAAAGCAAGATCTCAGTTTGAGCAGATTGGTTCTCTATTGTGATTAAGAAAAAAGAGTCATTTAAAGTCGACATTCTATATTAGAAAAGAAAAAAATTCCCAGAGGAAAATAAAAATAAAGGAAGCTGTTGGTTTGCGATTCCACAATCCTGAATAAGAGTCTGAGTAGCTCTTTTTTGCTCTGGTGCCCAAACTCTGACAAAGTCCCTAATATATGGGCATATAAACACCCATAGGCTTATTCTTTTGAAAAATAGCAAGTAATACTGTGATAAAAGAATAGCTTCACAGAAAATCCTTTAAACACTGAAGATTAAATGGACATCAGAAAAAATGCTTACAGAAATCATTTCACTCTGTGAAAGCATTTCTAGTAGGATTCTGCAGGAATCTATATTAGGGCTGAGAAAACTCAGTGTTTCCATAGTGATAGAGAAGTAAACATGATACAGCTGCCAAAAAATAGGTAATTATTGGCAGAATGATAGATAACGATAGTGACAAGGATTTCCTGCAGAACAATCTGACAAGCAGGGTCCATTCAAAAAAAAAGAAAACAGATATTTTCATCTGTATATTTAGCTGAACATGTTAATGTGAGGAATATTACAGAACTGGGGATTGCATCCTGGTAAACCACTAACCCTAAAATTATATAGTACTGAAGTGTAACAGGAACTCAGTATAAAGTCACAGTGAGTTATTGGGTCAAAAGGACAATTGCAAATCTTTGAGAAGAAGCAAAACATTGATACAAAATTTTTTTGTCGCATTAGTAGCCAAATAATCTTGCTTACTCCTGTTGTTTTTGGTTTTTTTTATTATTTGAAGGTGAATCTATAAAAATTATTTAAATGCTAGAAAGCAACAGCTTTCATTTCCCTAATTAACAGGGTTACAGGATTTCATTGTTTTAGTCCATACATGCATGCATCCTGTACAAATTTGCTTGTCCTGAGAAAAAGGTTGTGGCTGCAGGATACAACTCCTCAAACCCAGGGAAATCTGCTTTCACCAGTACAATATTACTTGGTTTCCCTTTAAAGGTAATTTCTTCTATAGGGGAGGCAGGTTTTTTCCTAGGACAGCTTCCCATGTTCATTCAAGAATGGCTGTCCTCTCTCGATTAACTCCATGCTCGTCCCTTGGAGCTGCTCCACACACACAGCCCTGGCTTGAAGGGAGGTTGAGAGGTGATGTGATAAGTACATCCAGGAGCAGGAAAACAGAGGTTTTAAATGTCTATTTCATCTAGCAGAGAGAGCTGTAACAGAGCAATGATGAACCAAGCCAAATTCAAAGTGCAAAGTGGGAACCTGCAGTAAACAGAGAAAGAGATTAAACAATGGAACAAATTACCAGTGGAAGTGTTGGTTCCTCTGTCTCCTGGTGTCTTCATGTCAAGCACAGATGTCTGTGGTAGTCAAACACATTGCAGTCAGGTTCAATTTAGGCACAATAAGATGTTTCCTGATGTACAGAGGGGCAGTGTGTATGTGCTGAAGGTTTTTACTTGCCTCCATCTGTATGTCTGTCAGCAAAGCAACATTAAGAAATTATTATATAAGTAATTTTAACATTATTTATTACATCAATTATTCTGGAGCTGATTAAGTACCAACATATAAAATCCAGGTTTTTTTCACCTGAAGGTCCACTTAACTTGTTTTCTCCAGTGAGGCTAATGAAGATATGGGAACCTCAGCATTTTACATGACTAAATGACTTTTCCTTCTCTGTATGATTTATCTCTTATTTGAAATTTCACCTCAGCTTTTTAAAGACATTTAAGGATTTTTTTTTTCTTTTTAGCTTGTCTACTTTATGCGTAAACCCCACTTACTTAAGCCTTAGCTCTATTCCCCCACCCTACTCTGTGCTGTGGAGGCCTCACCTCCAGTCCTGTGTGCAGTTCTGGTCACCACATTAAAATAAAGCTATTAAACTAGCATCCAAAGGAGGGCACCAAAGATGGTGAAGAGCCTTGAGGACAAAGCACAGGAGGAGGGGCTGAGGGCACTTGGTCTGTCCAGCCTGCAAAAGAGGAGACTGAGGGGAGGCTTCATTGCAGTTAAAACTTCCTTGTGTGGGGAAAGGGAAGGCCGGGCACTGATCTCTGCTCTGTGGTGACCAGGGAGAGGACCCAAGGGAATAGCCTGAAGAAGTTGTGCCAGAGGAGGTTTAGGATGGATATTAGAAAAAGGTTTTTTCACACAGAGGGTCTCAGCACACTGGGCCAGGCTGCCCAGGGCAGTGGTCACAGCACTGAGCCTGACGGAGTCCAAGTGTTCTAGCAGCACCCACAGGAACAGGGTGTGATTATTGGGGTGCTCTGTGCAGGACCTGGGGATCTTTGTGAGCCCCTTCCAACCCATCCTGTGGTGATTCTGTGATTCTGTGTATTCCATAAGTAAATCACTACTTCAATCGTTTTTCAAATAGAAACAAAATATTAGCACCTGCTCTCACAAAATCAGTAACAAAACCAATCTTTTCACCCTCTGAGATTATAATACAATTTAAGATGAAAGAGAATGATTTAAAGAAAATCCAGATGTGACTAGTCACCTGATTCATATGAAAGTTTCCCAAAACATTTTTGCAAATTGAGCAAATGAATACTATAGTACTAAATTAGAGAACAGCAAATATATATCTCTTTAAACATTTATGCTCAATACTTTCAGGAGTCGAAAGTATTTTTGAAAAACACCTGGCTTATTGAATAATCCAATAACATGACCCCTCTAGAAGAGGCACAGTGATTAACTGTGTTTATTATTTATAAAAATGTTCTTGACTAAGCTTTATCTTTTTCTTCTATTTTTTAACTGAAGAAGCCTTAATGGCAAGAATGTAAAGCAAGATCTTAACTACAACATGATAGCAAGATGGAATAGTTTTAATTAGAGAATTGTAATATTCCACATATAATGGAAGAGATTTACCATGTAGTAAGTTTGATCTATATGTCTCTCAACTTGAATCTCACAGCTTTTTTCTATAAAAATTACCCAAATCCTGACAATTTTTTTTAGGATTTGAGGGTCTTGACATTCTCTGAAAAATTTTATTGTGAGGCCTTATAAATTGCAGTAATGAATGTGAGAATATTTGTGTGCTTAAGAAAGTATTTAAATGTGATTTTCAGAAGATATTTCTTTAAAGTTCATCAATTAAATGTCCCTTTTTTCAGATATCTAGTAAAGCAACAGTTTTTGTGAAAAAAACAACAAAAAACAAAAAACCCCAACCTTCTTGCTGCTCCAATTAAACTGTAGATCAAAACTCGAAACAGGCATTGCCTATACTGACTTTTTCAAGGACTCATAGAGAGCTTTTGTGTTGGGTTTTTTGGTGCTTGCTTGAGCCATTTTTTAAAAGATACATAATTAGATCCTGAAACTTTTTAATTATAATATCTAATTGCAACACTCACATTTCAATTAAAACAAAGCAGTCTAAAACCATAGGGTGTTAGAAGCTTATAAGGAGGGTATAATTTATTGCCATTTTGATGATCTCTAAGTCTTCAACTTATATCAGTTATAAATAACTCATTTGAAAATGAATACAAGTGAAATTAACTAAAGTGACACCAGTTTCTTTTTGTGATCTGAAAATATATGCATAAATGGCAAGAAAATGTTAATTGACCTTAACCTTTTCTGTGATAAGTCTCTTCAGTAATGTAGTAATACTTGGCACTTATATAGTATAGTACCTCTTATCTGAAGATCTCAAAGATCCTTACAAAAAATTAATTAAATCTCACAGCACTTCTTTGCCTTAGTCATGTGAAGTATTAAATAGGTGCTTAAACTGGAAACTAGAGGCTAAAACTAACATTTTCAAAACATGATACCTAATTTTAGGAATAGGGTCCTAAATCTGGTTAATGTGGTACCTTATTCTCTATAAAACCAGACTTGCCATTGATCCTAGAGTTATAATGACTCATAAGCACAGAGATTTTGACTCAAAAGGTCTTTGATGCAACGACTTGATTATTTTGGCTTTTATAATGCCAGGCAAATCACAGGTCAGATAGTGCAGAGACTCCTACTTTGAGGAAGCAAAGACATTCTCTCACCTCTAACACCTTCTAATTCTGCTCTGAGAACACAGAGAATTTATCTTTGAAACACATCACCATCACTGGTATGAACTGTCTCCTGGAGGTGCCTCTCTCCACCAGCAGTGAGGGTAACCAACAAACTTGCTAAGGGAGATGCTAATTTTGAGAGGGCCAATATCACGTGAGAAGAATTTCACACTAATTAGGGTGACTCCTACGCTAATGAACCTGACTACTGCAATTCCAGCATTAAGAAATCACAAGGAATAGGTACAAGGAATACAGGCATCCTTTAAACACAGCACTTTAAATCAGGTATTTCTTTGTTGCTTCGAAACTAAAGACATAAAGATAGAATAAGCTTTATAATTATTACCTCATATCCTTGTTAACATATGCTTCAGTCTGGATAACCATAAAAAACTTCATTCCTGAGCAAGGCTTGTAATCATAAAGCTTGGAAATGTAAGTTGGTGTCAAGCAAGGTGTAACCATCCATTTGTGTGGATGAATGCGATGGTGCATGCACATATTGCACCTTAATTCCAGGAATTCCTGCCTGAGGAAGCAGTTCAGTGTCAATTCAAATAGAGGCATCTGTGCAGGATGGGAAGTCTCTCTTGCATGTAATTCATCCATGGTGGATTTGAGGAGGAAGATCTAATCTCACCAACAACCAATCATCCCCCCTTGGAAATAATTAAGATTATGAGCAGAGGTGACAATTTGTGTTAGCATGGAGCTCAGCAGTCCATCAAAAATCTCCTAGGAGAGACTGGGCAGTCTTTGGAACTCTCACCATTTAGGGGAGACAGGTTGTACCTTATTTTCAGCATCTCAGTCCCCAGCTCACAGGTGTCTTCTCAGCTGATGTAAGAAAATATTTGAATTCTGACTTCTAGGTGTCCTGTGTTGGGTATTTCCAAAACTGAGAACCTTGGGAAGGGAAAAAAAAATTTAAAAAATGGTTTTAAAGGTTCACAGACACCTTATTTTCACAGAAGTTACCACCTATAAATTTGTGTAGTTACAGTCCTTGGAAGATCTCAAGCTTATAAATTTTATGACCTATACCTCCACTACCTTTCTCTGTTGATGGTTTGGTTTGGCTTTGTTCTTCTCAGCATTAATCTTGAACACAATTCACACAGGCAAAAAAAAAAAGCAGACAATTCATATTTGAAAACCACCTACCAAAAATATAATCACTTGACATTCAGTTCCACAAGCACTTTGCGGGACTGGGCCACCTTTATCTATGTTACAGTGCACCGTCGGTAAATGGCAATTGATAAAAACAGTATCCAGCTTCCCTTGCAAACAATAGAGATATCTTGTTTTGTTTGCTTTGGCTCTAGAACCATTGCATGATCTTGTTGTATCCAATAAAAAAAATTCTACTATCTAATTTTGTCGATTTAATTTGTTTCTCGATGAAGATCAATAAAGTGAAAATCTCTTAGAAGAATCAAATGTATTTCTTAATATTTTATTAAAATAAAATATATTTTATTTTAATATATTTTATTTATTATAAAAGACACCTTCCAAAACTACTTTTTCTGTTGCTGTCACTGTGAAATCCTTGAATGGAAGTATTCAGGGCAGAATAAGACCAGCTGGAGCTACTGAGTGCAATTCTAGGGAAAACTTTTACATCTCATGGGGCCAGTAATGTACATTGTGCATTCAGCACCACAAAAGTTTGCTGTCAATGCTTGAGAGTCTTCTTAGAAAACAATGTATGTCTGTTCTGCTCAACACTTAGGGAGCACATACTTTTTCTAAGTGTCTCCATGAGCAGAAGCATGATGAACACATTCCACATTATTTAATTACACATTTGGCATTTTCTAAAATGGCATTTTGAGTATTTCCTTACAAGCTTGGAGCACATCCCTGAATTAGCTTTAAAAAATTACAGAGCCAAACTAGGTAGAGTTTTCTTTCCTTAGATTAATTTGTATTTTCTGACTAATTTTTCTTTTGTAGTTCTAATAACTATAAGATTTTGGCAGGGTCAGCAAATTTTAGAATTGAACCATTGTATTATTATATGTCAGTCCTCCTTCAACAGCAGTTTTAAAGTTATCCAGCTCCTCAAATGGATTAAAGAAACCTTATATACCATGAAAGAACACCTTAAGTGAACCCAAAAGATCGTTTTCAATTGAATTTTGCATTCTCTTTGAAAAAAGATCTTATGCAAGGCCATCAGCTGTATGGGTGCCAATTAATAACTGGGAAGATAGCTGCTTGTTCAGTTATTTATAAAGGCTTATTTATCAGAATGACCACTGAGAAAGTCAAAACCCTTGACCTAGTTTATGTTTTCAGCTGGATTTCAGCGTTGTCCATCCTGTTGCCTTATAAATAATTCTTACATTATTGGTGCTGAAACAGCAAATATCTGTGTCGGCGTATTTAAAATGCAGAAAGTGCCGCGATTGAATTTGAACTTCGCCCTCCTCCAAATGAGTGCTGTGATTCCAGGATAAACCCTCTCCTCGTGCCTGTTGGCAAACCACACAAAGTCTCCTTGTTCAGCACCTGTCCCTGACACAGCAGGCTCCTTTTGGGGCTGACTCCAAAGACCTGCCCCACTCAGCTCTCCGGGTGTGTGGGCCTGCTTAGCGTTGCAGCACAGCGCCTTGCAAACCACATCTGTTACTGATCCTGCCTGCTGACACATCCGTCCGTCTTCCAGAGGGCCTTTCAGCCTCTCCTCACAGCTGCTTGCAGTTCCTTTCTGGTCCTGTTCAAGTTTTGCACAGCTGTGGGAGTCTGGCTGTGGCTTGGATCCCAATCTCCCTCCAGTGCCTCTCTGTGTGCATTGTACTTGCTGGAGATTGCTCAGCCTGATCCAGCTGCTGCTGGGTTGTGGTGGGAAGGGGTTAAATCTGGATTTTTAGCACAATTCAGACAGTGAACTTTTTTCCTCCTGCCCAGCAAAGCAGTTTGCTGCTCATATGGGACCAACACTCAGCTGACAAATAACCCCACTGACATCAGCACAACTCGGCAGATTTCTATCGGCTAAGGAGCCAGCTTTCCAGGGAATGCCAAAGGCCTATCTGCTCACACAGGCTTGTGCTTCTCAGGTTGTCAGAAAGACACTGGACTTAACCTTCGCTGTTGTCCTGACCTTTTAAAGCCTAGTTCCAAGCACTGCTCCTCCCCACCTGAAATGAGGGATCTGATCAAGCTTCTGAAGCTTGAGAACCTCCCTTGGTGCCTGAGCTCTGTCCCTCACCCCAGCCTGGGGATAACTGAGGAAGCTGCAGAGCTCATCTGTGTTCAAAGGCATCCAGGGTGGGGGACTTGGCTCTGAAGACAGTTTTTAAGGTTGAATATTTGGTTTTTTCTTCTTCTTTTTGCCATTAATAATTTGTCACACACAGTTACGTTTGCAGGACTGGATGTGTCTTTTTAGTAGTTGTAATTTTTCAAAGACGGATAGTGATAGGACAAGGGGTGATAGTTTTAAGCTAAAACATGTTTATATTGGACATTAAGAGAAAACTTTTTACTCAAAGGGTTGTGACACAGCTGGCACAGGCTGTCCAGAGAATTTGTGGATGCCCCATGTCTGGAAATGTTCAAGGCCAGGTTGGGTGGGACTCTGAACAACCTGGTTAGTGTAAATTGTTCTTGCCCATGGAAGGGGGGTGGAACTTTAGGATTTTTAAGGTCTTTTCTACAATTCTATGGACACCTGGAGCTCCAGGGAAGACTAAAAATGACCATTCAGTTTTGATTGCTTGTTCTTAATTTTCCATCCCTGGAGAGATCTGAAATAATAAATATTTGCTCTTAGTAAATCAAGGTAGACAAACAAAAGGAAGATACACCTCACAGTAACCAACAACATTAAACATTTTTAAATAGCTTGCCTTGTGCTATTTTTTAAATATCTACATTATATATCTCAATTTAGCTTGCAACTTGTTCAATGTGTCCCTTCTGATTGTTCAAGTGCTCAGACACTGAGTGATGCTGGAAGCCAAACAAACAGGAGCCGTATCCTGTACACTGTCCTTGGAGAAATAGAAAGAGAACAGAAAAGTTCATCATTGAAAACAGTCCCTTACAGATTTAGGTGACCCTGCAAAATTATGCCATTCATAAATCTATTAAACTTCTTTTTCAAACCTGTTGGTATAAATTACAAAAATCAGGTCTTGCTGTGTGCAAGAACATACAAGGAAATATCTCATTGTTTAGGCAGCAAGATGGATGAAGTCTAAATTCAGAATAACTACAGAGATAAATTAGCTAAAGTCTATGGCACTGAACACAATTATAAAATGCAAGGAGGTTTTGTGTAATTTCTGTTTCTAAACAGTGTGGTCTGACTCTTTCCATTATTGCCAGCTCAAATATCAACAGAGTATGAACAGGTTTCTAAATTCCAGCAAAGACTTACAACTAAAGCCCCTGGTTGTGCCTTCTGAAGCATGTCTAAAACTGTAGTCAGGTAAAATTTCCTACTGATCCATGAAATGCTAAAGTATAACAGTACCATTTGGCTGCAAACACCTGTTTCAATTAATTCTCTTACATGTTTCATGCCTTGAAAGCTTTTGTCTTTCTCTTTAAGTCTCTCTGTCAAGGACCACAGATGTTTTGTTTTTGCTGAAGCCCTACTATGCTTTCAGTAACAAAAGGTGAATGAAATAAATTTACAAAACATATTGTTCATGGGAATTCATCATTTACAATGTATGTAGGCATAGATGTCAAATAAGAGAAACAATCCTAAAGGTCTTGGCAAGAGAACAGCCAGCCTTGTGCTGTACTTGGTGGATATCTCATTCTGTTACACACTCAGGGAAAAAAATATTCTTGTGAGTGGGGGAACAGAGCTCCTTGCTCTCCTGCTGGCCTGGCAGGCAGTATTCCTTCCAAACCATCTCGTGAATTTATGCTGAGATCTCTCTTTCCTTAGTGTGGGGCATCACTTTTAGCAAGACCTCAGTGTAACACTGAGATGGACAATTATCTGACACCAGGAAATCATACACAGTTTTCCACATTCCTGATAAAACTGGAGGCACTGTATTGAGTCTCACGTCATGGAAATAAGATACCTAGCTGCAATGCAATGCAGATGCAATGAAATTTTGTCTCAAATACTTTCAAAATCCTCAATTAGCAGTTATTTTCCACCTATGGCTCTTACACAATGTGAAGGCATCCAGCTTTTGCCAGTTAACCACCACCCTCCCTGCACCGCAGGGTCTGTCACACATAACCTGAGATTCTTTCAGGTTATTCAATTCCTTGAATTTCCAAACAGAGAGAAGGGCAATTTTATATCTTTAGGAGTGGGCTAACAGGATCATTATCTCACTTTGCATTGTTTTTCAGGAGGACCATAGTGGTGCACTGAAGAACTGGATCTGCCTCCTTACATTATCCACAGGATGCCTTTGGATTATCTTTCG
The DNA here is from genome assembly GCF_001522545.3 of Parus major. Lineage (NCBI taxonomy): Eukaryota > Metazoa > Chordata > Aves > Passeriformes > Paridae > Parus > Parus major. Next base: position 4,617,490 of record NC_031773.1, read on the forward strand.
AGTTGTTCTGTACCCAAACCTGATACACACCACAGACAACCCAGAGGCCATTTATCCAGGAGAGCTTTTCCATAGAGCATCCTGATAATCCTTAAGTTCATCATTTACAAGGCTGCAAAGAATCATCTCTGCCACTGTCACCTTCAGTCATAACACCCACAACCATTTCACCTCCCCCAGAATTTCAGCCCACAGCAGTTGCACATCCTGCCTTCCCCTTTACACTGATATAACTTCAAAATGCCTGTTCCTTTTGCTCCAGCAGGAAAATCTGGAAAGAAGTCTCCTGCACCTCCTTGTATAAAAACAGCATGAATAAAATCATCATTCAACAAAAATCAACTAAAAGAAACACCTATGTGAGAAGATATTTTTGCTTGCTTGGTTTCAGTTTCAAGTAGAACATTGATTTTCTTTGGTCTAGTCAAATGCAATGTAGTTCCATTGGTTGTAAAAAAATTTATAATTCTGTGTTTAAACTGTTGTAGAAAAGAATTTTTTTTTCTCCATGACACTGTAAGAGAGAAGTGTCTGCACTTCAGCTTTTAAAATTGTTCCAACTGGAATAGATATTTTCCATCCACAATAAAAAGGCTAAGGGAAGATCTTAGTTAAGACTTTGATGTTTGTTTGTATGTTTATTTGGATTTTCTTAATGCTGAGAGTTTTTGTGGGACACTTGAAACAAATATTTTATGACTGAATGTCATATTTAATTCCAATAATAGTTTTAAAGGGTTTTTTTAAATGCCTTTCTGAGAGTAACAAAATGATAGCTTTGCACAGTTTTGGGAATGTTTATGATAAGTATTGCAAATTAATTTTTCAATAGCTCCACCTTGAAATTTCCCTTTTTGTTGTGGGGGAAAAATTACACAAAACTGTCAAAATTTCTAAACCTGTTTCCAACATGTTAGCCACTATGCAAATACATGTTTTTTATGTCAGGTTTTAGAGAGAAAGAACTTTTAGGAGGGGTCTTGCTCTAATGGCAGAATTTGAGGCACAAATGCTGAAAAATAATGAGAATTATTTCAAAATATGGACAAGACTATTTGAAACATGAAAAATAATATTTGAAAAAAATAGCAGGGATTAATCAAGTGTGGTAAACCCTGAGACACTGATATTTTCTTATCAAATTTTTAGAATAAGACCTCTGTGCAGAAAACTTTTCCTGAAACTGCTCAGTAACACACCAAGGTTTTAATTATTCTACTTTCTATCCTGTATCAAGGTTCTGGAATTATAATATATATATATATATTCTTATATTTTTAATTCAGCATGAGATGTTTTTTTAGAATTAGTCAAATTCAGCTCACGTTCAAATATGAGGGAACTTTGGCATTGATTTTGCTACAAAAAGAAAGGCCAATGGCCCATAATATTTTGCTCCAAGTGGGCAATCACAGGATGAATTGCTGAGTCCAAAACCCTCTTGGCTTTAGCATGATTCTAGACTAAAGCTGAGTATTAGATTTCTGTGAGCATTATTAACTTTTCCTTTCCTGCTGAAATCTGAGGATCTGGGAGAAGGTTTTTTGCCTTGTTTCAATCCATAAATCTCTAAGAAAGCATTTTGCAGATACTAAAATGTATTTTGCTTAAAACATGCTCAGACCCCAGTGAAGTGATATTGTTTGCCTAGAAAATATTAATTCTGGACCCAAAAAATTATATAAAGAATTAGCTCTTTGTATTGTAAATAGGCAGAAGATGCTGCTCTATTGACTTCTAATATGACTGAAGAATTTAGCAAGATCAAGGAAATAAATATTTTTTTCCTTTTTTTCTGATCTAATTCAAGGAAACAGGTCCTGCAGCTGAAGAAGGAACTATCACAGTGCTACAGGAGCCACCACTTGTATCACAAAAAACCAATTAGAATAATAGAATATTTTAGGTTAGATACAATTTTTAAGGTCATTAAGTCCAAACATTGACCCAGCACTGCCAAGTCCACCACTAAACCATGTAAATCTAGAGGTCAAGAGAGAGAAATAGAGAGAATAGAGGTAAATACACTTTGAGGATTCAGTTCATCTGATCTTAGCACTTTCCACCAAAATTATACACACCTGTGGAGTTCAAGGATGGCTTAGAGGTAGATTTCAGTTACTCACTTTAAACACCAGTCTTTATTTATTGCTTTTACATTTACTTTTCCACACATTTCTCCCTGACTCCAGCCAACCATGAAAGCAGCTAGCCTTGTAGAAACAGATATGTGGAACTTAATATAGGAAGAAACCAACAGGTATCCAAGCAAATAATTCTGCCTTTTGATGCATGTGTTTCTCTCTCCATTGTAATCTGGAGGTGGGTGCCTTTTATGGGTAGATGTATTCAAATTAACATCATTCCACTGTGTCTCCTTCACAGCCAGGACTTCATGTGAGGTGACAGTGCTGGCAGATATGGGGTGTGTAAGCTGGGGGAGCTGTGCCTCCTGAGTCCCACAGTCTCACATCAAATCTCACTTGGAAATGTCATCATCATGACATTTTTGTGTGTGTTTTTCTCTTGTTGAACATTTTTGAAAGACATAACTTTTAAATGAAAACTCAAATCTATGCAGATTGGTGAGGAAATAAAATCTGAGGTGTTTATCCATCTGGAGGAAAAAAAAACAAAACAGGGCAGCATTTATCAGTTCTGATTTTCAAGCAGGATCTTTGTGGACACACATGCATATGACTGCAGGCCTGATCAAAATATCTCATTTCTAAAGAGATCATTCTATTGTTCAGTACTTTCCTGTGGATCGGTTTGATTGTTACATGGCTTATGTATCTAACTCCAAATTTTGGGGTTTGCTTTGCAAACCAGTTAAATCAAAATATAGATTCTGCAGCACTTTGAAACGCAGGCAGCAGCATTTTATTCTTCCTACATCTCAGACCCTAAAGAGTCCCCATGCTGCTCATCCTCAAAAGAGGATAGAGGTATTTCATTGTATTCCATGGAATGTCTCTTCTCTATTTTGAACTCACACAGCATTAATTCATATCCTGGCCTCCAACAAGCTGCAACCTGACTAGAAAGAGTGAGATTAGCTTTCAGAAAACTTTCCAGGCTAAGGATAATATAGATATTTCATGTGTCACTCTCTTATCCTTATCACAAAGATCTATATAAATGACTTTCTGGCATTCCTCTACTTATCTGTTACACAGCATTACAGATCTGTAAGATTACACTTTCTGTGGGCTCTGAGATTCTCTCTTGAATCCAGATATTCAGCATTGTTTTCACCACACTTGGACTTTGTTCCACTTTTAGTAGCAGCATGAAGTCAGTCACATTTAAATCAGATGAATACCTGAATTTTTCATATTAATTAAAGTTCAATAGATTCCTTATAAAGAATAGATGAAAGGAGCAGCAGTGACACGGGAGTCATGTAGGCCGGATTTTCTGCAGATTAGCTAAAGCTGGTATGAACTTCCTCCCCAGCTTTCTTAAATATTTCCTGCTTTTTTGAAGAGATTGACAAATAAGGTTTTGCATAATAGCACAGAAGCAATTTCCTCATCATTTCCACAATGTAAAGAAGAGAGAGAATTAAAAAAATAAAAAAGACTGACATGAAAAGAACCCCAGGGCTGTCTCTCCAATGTGTAGTTTCTTGAAATGCTGTTGAGTGCACAGGACCCTGATCACCCTTCAGTGTAATTCTTCCAGTCACACTGGGTTACAATGGTGATAAATTTAGCTTTGGCATATTTAGGGATAGATTCCTGAAAAAAAAGAACTAGAAGAGTCTCTTAAAACTGTGCATTTTTGGCAACTGATCAAATTGATTATTTATGAAAGAAAACTCCCACATTACTGTAAGATAATGGACTATATTATCATAGACTCACAGAATAACTGGGGTTGGAAGGGACCATTAAAGGGACACCTTCCACTATCCCAGGTTGCTCAGAGCCCGTTCCAGCCTGGCCTTGGACACTTCCAGGGATGGGGCAGCCACAGCTTCTCACAGACCTGTGCCTGTGTGTTATCACCCTCATTGTAAATCATTTCCTCCTTATGTCTAGTCTGAATCTACCTGCTTTTAGTTTAGTGCCATTATCCCTTGTCCTTCCACTACAGACCTTGCTAAAAGATTTGTCACCATCTCTCTTAGAAGGCCCCTTGAAGTGCTGAAAGGCTGCAACAAAATCTTATGTAATTTTCTCTTCTCCAGGCTGAGCAACCCCAGCTTTTTCAGCTTTTCCTCTTGGGAGAGATGGTCCAGGCAGATGGTTATTGTCTCCCTCCTCTGGTCCTGCACCAACCAAGCTACTCTTACCACAAATGTTGCAGATTCTTGTATTGCTTTTTTTTGCTGGTGAAGAACCTGCTGCTAAAACATGTCTCATTTGTTCTCAGTATCCTTGAGTATTCAGAAGAGACTTAGTTATACATGCAGAAATAAGTCAAAGTGAGTGTATAAAGTCAGTAGTTTAAAAGTGGAAATTGTGAAACCAATTTTAATTTAATTTAGAAAATAGGTAAATTAACAAATAGGTTAACAGGTATATGACAGATTTTTCAGGCCACCTTTTAATAAGTTCTATTTTAAAAAAAACACTCATTATTTAAGGAAATTTTGCTTGTGGTCATCACCACTTTTTTCTAATTAATATTTGTAAAACTACGGGTAGTATAGGTAACAATTCTATATTTTTCTGAGAGATCAGTTAGTTAACATTTTTTTCATTGGGTTTGTTTGGGCTTCCCCCTTGGTACAAAGTCTCTAAGCTATTAGTGTAAGGCTTGATTTGGCTTCATTTTGGATGACAGTCACTAAAGGGGTCAGCCCAAGATAGGCATACCCTAAAAGCCTTTGACTTGGAATTCACTTGTAGCCAGGGCAACAGCAAAAGTGCCCACTATGAAATTCATAGTATGAGTAGGGAAATTCCTTCTGACTTTCTCCTTTGAAAGGGGAGAGGTGGGATTTAGGATGTGATTCAGTTCTGAGCAAGAGAAAAGATGTGCTTTGTTGTGTATCCTGTATTTCTGACACATATATGAAAATACTTCCATTTTCTAGGAGGAGCACATTGCTCCCCTCACTCACAGAGGCTGTGAACAGTGAACTTGCTCTTTCCTCAGCCAGCACTCAGAGAACAGCAGCTCCACTCTTATGCCCTTGAGTCACCTAGAAGCCTCCCAAGGCTCTTCTAGCTGCAAAGCTTCCTCAGTTATCCACAATGGCTCTGAAACACAGAGACCCACATTTGGGGTACCAGGGCACTGAACTTCTCCAGCTGCCTCACACATCCATCAAGTCAAGCCATGGATTGGTGATGTCCCTGAACGAGACAGGAGACAAAGCTCCTCCAACTGCAACATCTGCAGCCATGTAGAGATTACTTCTTTAGTCTGTACAGCCACCAGATACACATCCCAACATGACATTAAAATGTAATCCTGACTATTAGCCAGGCAGCCAGTAGCACAGGGAAGTTTCTAAGTAGATTAACTGCTTTCTCCATCTCTGCAAGAGCCACCTGCACTCTGACTTTTTAAAAATAGCAAGGCTGAAGTTGATGCTACAGTGACTGTAAACTCGTATTCCTGCACAGGGATCAGTGAGATAACATCCATTAGACAGTGGATTTAGCATTTATTATCTCCCTTTCACTAAAGGGACTGTTCTTGAGGGAGTCAGCAGCACAGTCCAGCTGGTACAGCATTATGGGGAGCATGAAGAGGAGTTCTCAGCAGGAGGCTGATCCCATGGGCTGTTGGCCCTCCCTTTCCCCAGCTACAGCACCAAAACAACCTTTCAGATCAAAGCTCTGTTTTGAGAGAGGTACTTTTCGTTTCACACTGACTTAAGTGTCTAAAAAATTTAAGCCAGTCTAAGCTGTGGTAAAGACTGAGGCTCACCTTTCATCTTCTTGGTGACAGAAATCTGAACATTCCAGGCCAAGCCAATACAATGGTACAAGCTTTGTACCATTTCCAAAGTTGTTTTCTTTGTGGGACACATGGACTGAAAGCATCCCTGAGCCATTCTGTCTTGCTGCAGTGTCCTGAAAGTGCAGCACAAGGGTGTGCTGAGAAGCAAGAGATTTCTGGAAAGGTGGAAGGTAACCTTCAGCAGCAGCAAGCTTCCTGAACATGCTGGTCTGATCTAGAGCTGTAGGTACCCACCTTGCCTGGGATTTGTCCCTGGTGTAAGGGTAATGTGTGTATACTCTTGGTCCTTGTGTCTGAGCATCTCTAAACTTCCTAAAATGGAAGAGTTGGGCCTCCCAGTAGTTTTGGGGAATGTACAGATGCACAGGAGCACAGGACCACTGGAAAGACTTATGGAAATGTTGGGGATTCCTTTGAGGACTTCACATTACGCTGCACCACAGCTCAGCTTCTCCCTACGTGCCTCACTCCTTCTCAGGGCAATCGAGACTTTGCATGTTCAGCCAAAGGGCAAGAGAACATGGACCACTGGCAACTGACCCTGCCTCCTGCAGGAAGGCCTCAAGAAGCATTCAGCAACCCCCTTCTAACTGAAGTTCTTTCAAAGATGGAGGTCCAGGTACTCCCAGACCTCATTCTACAACAGAAAAGGGCAAATGAGCCTTCAACTATTGTTATATACTAAAATAATATTTACAGATACTGTAAATAAACAGGAGTGTATGACATTTCAGAGGAATTTGATAAGAACTGTGCTGAGTTTAGCTGAGGTACAATTAGTTTTTTTCACAGCAGCTAATATGGGGATATGACTTGGATTTGTGCTGGAAATGGTGTTGATAATTCAGGGATGTTTCTGTTAATGCTAGGCAGGGCTTACACGGAGTCAAGGCCTTGGCTGTTTCTCCACCCACTCATCTTGTCACTTACATTGAAATCTGTCTACAGGGTTCTAAATGATGGGTAGTGAAAAACAAAGTTGAAAGTTGCTGGGAGGTATCTAGCAGATACTGCAGGAGTCAGGTCAGGCCTCAATGTCTTCATTTTGGTCCAGGGGAAAAGAGCTAACAGAATACTAATGAAAGTTGCAGATGGTACTAGAATCAGCAAAGGTTATCAACCCCAGTGAAATAATGCAATAGGACCTGAATAGGTTAGGAATCTGGGCTTAAAGCAAAATTGTGTTTAGCCTAGAAAATTGCAAACTAATCCCACCAGAGAAAAAATAATTAATGTTGAGTAGCAAAGGGAGGAAGGCAAAAAGAGCCTGAAATGCAGAGTTATTGAAAGAGATCTGAGGTGAGAGAAAACTTTTAAGTTAGAGATAAATTTGCAGTGTGAAGCAGAAAGGAAAAAAAAATATTGTTGAGTTAAAGACTTAGGCAAAATTCATGAGTGTCATAAAACAAGATGAAACACTGGAGTTCTATGCATGGCAATATCTGGCAGAGCATCTCTAAATGAAAGCAACTCAGTACCAGAGGGCAAAGTACAAGGAGAGAAAACTTTTTTTTTCCTGCCCTTCTGGGATAATTGTTTTCTAAGGACACAATAAAGAAGTTGTTGAATAGGTCCTTTAAAAGAAAGCCTGAATAAGTGATGTGAAACTGGGCATGTCCCTCCAGAAACAAATATTTTCCTCTTTTACTAATACTTCCATTGTAGTTGTCCAAAGAGAATAAGATGAATTTAGAGAGATCAGAATCAAGATCTAGTAGTCATTGTAGCAGCCACATGTAGAGAAAACATTATCTTTAGCACTTCAGGCATTTGAAGGAAAGAGCAGGCAATTTTAGAGCTGTGCAGTAATAAACTTTGGTAAAATTGGAAAGAAAACTACATAGTACACCAAATCTTCCTCACTTGTCTCTTGTGCTATTTCCCACTGACTTGAGCTTTCCCATTAGATAAAACATGATTTAGAGGAAAGTTTTGTTTAAAACTCATCCAGTGTCCTTAAGGGGATCCCTCCAATGTTTTCATTCAGATAGGGAGTTTTTGGTCAAATCACATTAGTCTAATTAATATTGGTGATCACTGCATATGACAGAAGATCAGCCCAGGGTGATGACTTTGTTGCTTTTAGCTCCACCTGTACAGCTTTGAAAGTAAAACAGTAGTAATGCATTCCAAGGAAATGTGTTCAGAGATTGATCCTTTTTCCTGTCCCTGACTTTCTTTGCCTCTATAGAAAAGTTATTTAATATCTTTAAGACTTTCCTTACATGTTGACAACATGGACATAATACATTTACAAAAATTGCTGTCAATGTGTGAAATCTTCTGTATCCAAAAGAGATTTTATATAATGAAATATTATATGCACCCTGATGTTGCATTTTTAATTTATATATTATTTTGTTTAGTTGAACAAGTTGTATTTGTTTCCAAATTATTTTAATTCTGAATTGATAGTTTTTTATTAAATATTTCTTAGTCCAGAAGACTTTCACAGAAAATAAAAATTTTCAGATTGATCAAAATTTACATCTTCTTTATGCCCATTCTTTTTTCCCCTTCTGACAAATCCAGGTTCTACCATTACAGTGAAGGTTTCCTATTTTATATACAATACTTAAGAATGATTAGTGACTTTCATTTGTAAAGCCAAATCTTAAAAAACCAAAATCTATTCTCAATGCTTAATAACTAATTTAATTATCTAATCTCAACAATTGATTTGAAACAAATACAGTGAAAACAAAAATCACTTGCAGCTTTTAAAACCAAAGCAGGTTGGGTTAAAACCCTAAACCATGTGCTTCATTACTTATGTTAAATGCAGCACAGAAATCCCTAATCTTGCACAGGTAACAAAAAATGAACTATAGGTCAGTTGCACCTGGAAATGTCTGTGCTGAAAGTCTTTGTTCTTTCTGCTTCATGGCAAATGGTCATTTAAAGTTGCATAAAAGGGGCAGGAATTTCTGATGGTACAGGCATGAGACAAATTGATCGCTGGTTCTCACCCTTGCCATCAGGAAAATCCCATTCTGCCTCTGCCTCGTCAGACAGCAAAAGGATCTGGGATGGGAGCTAGGCTGGAACCTTGTGAGGTTTAAAAATACAAGTTGTTCAGACAGGCAAACCCAAACTTGGGGTTTGGCACATATTTTGCCCCTCTGTGTGTCTCCCGAGCCCCAAGCAGGAGACCACAGGAACACCTCTGGAAGACAATTCCTGCAGGGAGCCCCACGCGTGAGCTCTGGCCGGGAAGGCGCCGGTGGCACGGCAGCACAGCAGAGACACACTGCAGCCTGTGAAGTGACAGCTAGGGTGCACTGATACACAAGTGCCTGGCAACTGCTCTAATTTATTGCAGTAGCTGTTATGGCTCTCTGTGAAGCCTAAAATAATCTATGAGCATTTCACATTTTAATGGTATTCATGTTGAGGGCCTCTGTGTGACTGCAGCTATATGATAACATATGCCCCAATCGGATCTGCCCTTTGTGTATGAGATGACACAATTTGTGCACAGTTAGCCATGAGGGAGATGGAGATTATCCATTTCCAGCACAGGCAATGCTGGGTCTTCCAGCCTCTCATATACACCAAAGAGACAAATATTTTCCTTTTTAAGAGCATTTACACCCTCGGAGCTCAACAGATGGAATGTTCTTGCCCTTCAAGGCAAAGCTTTGCTGTCAGAAGAGACACAGAGGACCAAGTAAGTAGCAGGCGCAGAAACTAGTTGAGTTTAATGGGATTTGGCTGATTATTATGTTTTCTTCTATTATAATTAACTTGTCTTTTCAATAACACCAAGGACCTCAAACAAGTGACAACATTAGGAATCTGTAAAGTTCCTAGCAAAGAAAAATGCTGTCCAAGAACATAACTGCTTATAGAAACTGAGTGCTTCAAAAAGTTAGGAGAAACTATAGTTAAGATCACTGTAGTGATTCATTCCTTCCTCTGAAACTGTGGAGTCCAGTGCTACATAATCACGTGTCCTTCATTGCCTAACTTCTCTTTATCCATCCAACCTTTCTGACAATGCAGATCCATGTCTGAACCAATCCCTCTGACTGCTCATGCCTTGCTTCCAGGCAAGAAGTCCTACATAGCCAACCTATTCTCCTCTGCAAATACATCAGTTTTAGTTCTCTTTTCCCAGGAATTTTTTCCTCCTATCTCCTTCTGCCCTGAATACACTTCCAGATTTTCTCTCCTAATATATTGTCTCCATTCCATCCTTGCTTCTTTTTTAGTTTCAGATCCTTTCTAAGAAGAGTTTAAGAGCTCATGGCCATATCTGTGGTGGTGAATCATATGGGTGTCAGTTTTGAGACCAAGGGGCATTGCAAAAATCCATATCAGAATCATAGAACAGTTTGGATTGGAGGTGACCTTAAAGATCATCCAATTCCAACCCCCTGCAACAGGCAGAGATACCTTCCACTACAGCAGGTTGCTCAAAGCCCTTCCCAACCTGGCCTTGAGCATTTTCAGGGATGGGCCACCCACAGTTTCTCTGGGCCTAAACCTTCTTTCTTGAAGTCCCCAAATTAGGGGACATCCAGTAATTCCAGTCATGTTGTACCATCACCTAAACCATGTGGGATATAGCTTGTCCATCCTGTTGCTACCTTCTTCAGAAGAGCCCTCATTTATATAGTTTTATGGATTCACTTTTTTTGTTGTCCCTGACATAATTGTCACCCCATGGACAAATTTCAAGTCCCTGCTTGAATCTTGTCAGAAACACAATCTTTACAGACCTCCTGAAAGAAAATGCAACTGTCATCTCAGGATGCTTTTGCCCTGACCTGGTTCTTCACTAAGACTGGGCTGATATGACCAAAGATTTCCAGCAATCAAAGGAAGACCTAAAGCAGAGAAAAATTTAATCCTGGAAAGCAGTGTGATAAAAAGTCATAAGCAGCTGAAAACAGGGCTATATAAAAGGAAACATCATGAAGATTTGACAAGCACTGTTCCTAGCCCTGCAAATAATACCTCTTTGACTGGTCTGATATTCCTTGATCCTCTTGTAAAGATTGCAAAAGATAAAGAAGATTTTACAGGCAGCTCAACAAATACCAAATCTTGTCTTTGTCTGCATACTTGCATATTTCTCACCTCTTAAGTTTTAAGCTCAAAAGCTAAAAGGTGTTCATTCAGGAGCTCTTCCTGAATTCCTCTTGGATTGCTCCCAGATCCTTTCAATAAGGTGCAGACACACAAGTCAGACGTGAGGGTCAGCGCTGCACACGCGGGTGCCTTTCGGTGGAGCAGACACTCCTACATGTCAGGATTTGCTGAGCACATTTAGGGAAGCTGCCAAAGCATTTGGAGTGCTTTGGCAGCAGAAGAAACAGCTGGTCCCATCAAAGTGATCACATTCTTGGACATTAATTTAGCGGCTGAGAGGATGGAGTGATGCTTGCCAGGGAATAAGCTTCATAATCCTAAAGGGTTAGAGACCCCAAGATTACAGCCTAGGGAAGGTGTGGTTAAAGCAGGTTCAACTGCTTTGTTAGCAGGTTGGTTGAACGTTGGAGAAAAGTGTATTTGGGCAACATGTAGTGCCTGAACTGACAAGTTCCTTCAGTTGGAGGAGCTATAGATAGATTGGCATCAGAAGGCATTGGACTCTGAACACTGGGAGCTATTTTATGCAGTAAATAACAACAGGTCAGTGCTGGTGCAAGAATGAATTATTAATCAGTGTGTATTGTGGAAATACACTTGAATGAGTCTGGAAGCTGTTCTTCTGGGGAGAACATGCTGGAGGTATATGGAGATACATATCAGAAGAAAAATTAAAATATGCATTTATGGTGACCTCTGTTAAAATGTTTAGGACCCATTGCTGTCTGATTAATTGTGGCACTTCCTAAAACAAAACAAGCAGTTCCTGTAAAGTTTTGGTGTTGACCACCTCAGTATGGCTATAGCATATGCCTTTTCCTTTATTTTTTACCCATTCTATAACAATGAGAAATATCCAAATAACTCCTGAGCCCTTTAATGAGTCCCTTTCTGCTCAGAGGCTGCAAAGAAGAAAATACAGGAGTCAGTTATGAACACCTGAACTTAATGTTGGTAATGAGAGTGTGGTTATCTCTTCTCCTTTTCCTATTTACACCACCGTGGAAAACATCCCCTTTCACCTTGGAGCCAAGGCTGTTATTGCAACATTATAAAATTGCTGAGCAATTTTCTTTCTCTGCTTAGCTATTATTTCCATTGAATCATCAGTTACCACCCATTGAATGAAACCAAACATCAAAGTAAACCCCAAAACACATTATAAATAAGTTGGCACCCTTATTTTCCACATTATTTCTTCTGTGAAAAGAGCAGGAATTTATGCACTGCATCTGTCTGTCTTTCTTGTCTTAGGGCTTTACTTTCACACAACAAACTGTTCTAAAGAAATTAACATTTTGAAGGCTAACACACAAGGATGGATTAATTTATCAAAGCATTAAACTCCATAGAGATTTATTTTTTAAATCAGCCGCCATTGATTGCAAGACAGCAGGATGTGCCGAGGAGACAGAAACCCAGGTATGAAAAATGGATTCAACCCAAGGCAAGGCAACAGGGAAGGACTAAGATGTGTAACTGTCATTTATTAAATCACATAAACTGCAGAATCTTTTCTTCCTGAATAAGAAATTTAGGTAAGCAAAACTATGTGCTAGAAAATCATGATCTTGTAATGGACATTGTAGCCAGCTTTTTTTTCAGCTGGGAAAAAAAAATAAAATTGAGTGATAGTGATCCACAAAGCAATCAAAAGTTTAAAACCATAGTTTCTACTTTACCAAACCATTTTTATGGACTGGATTTGTCTGGGGAAGAGAAGAAGTCTCCTTTTTTATCTTTCCCCAGAATCAGTGATTAACATATATAGGTCACCACATCAGATGTAGAAATCCTCCAACAACACACTGCTTCTGAAATAATGCACTGCATTCAAAGACCCCACAGAACTGTACACAAAGTACTCCATTAACAGCAGGTGCTGTACAGAAAAGCTCTCTTTAAAAGAGCTTTTAATTACAGTATATCTTTGTTTAGAAGCCACCTTCCACTACCTTTTCCTTGAGAGCTGCAGAGGAAAGCAATTAAATGTATGAGAAAATCACCCTCAATTTAAAGCTGCAGGAGAAAGCAAAATGTAAAAGAGGGCTAAGCCTGTACACAAAGAAATATGGTACATGAAGTCAGTGGAGGCTGGGAATTACTTTGACTTAATTAATACATGTTGTAAATCTTAAGATGTGCAACTACCCCAAGCTGAAAGTCATAGCTGGCTGTATGGTCCATGTTTATTCCCAAGTCTCCCTCTAAAAATGGAATTTACACAAAATTACATTTATCTCTCTCAGCCCTATAATTCACACCTTTGCAAAATTCCCTTTACAGAGGTGAAGGGTTTCAGTAGAGCTGAGTGAGCAGGAAGGGTTTATTTATTTAAGTGAGGCCACTTGTATGGATCTGACTACAAAGAAAGGTTTTACTAGAGGAGGAAAAGGATCTTTTTGGTCTTTTCCCATCACAGTATAGCAAAGTCCTTTTAGCCACAGTGGAAAAAGGAGTTCAAAGGTTTGGTGAATTGTTTGGTTTTGGATGTTGGATTTTTAAATAGTTGAAATTTACAAAATGGTTTCTGTGTTTTTAGGAGCTAATCTTTGATGATCAAAACTTGTGGGGAAAAAACAAAAAAACAACAACAAAACAAAACAAAAAACAAAAAAAAAACAACACAACAAAGCAAAAAACCAAACCATCAATAACTCCACTGAAGTTAAAGGCAAAAATGTTCCTTACTAAAACAACACCAGAAAATTCTTCATTTGAAGGCATTTTGTAGAGGATACAAAGGTTAATTAGATACTTTCCATTGCATTATATAGCAGGAAACCTCTGTTAATTACTGCTTCTCTAACATGACTGATTTGTTAAAAACTCACTATGGAACCACAAATAAAAAAAATAATTATCTTTCTCATTCCAACACAAACTATTCAGGTTCTAAGAACTATGCCCTCTGGGTGCCTGTTTTTTTGCATAATACCTCATTTATTTCTACAGTCTAAAGCCTATGACCCTTTTTCAAAATTAGATATTAACAGAGACACTGAATGGTTAATTTTAACATACAGCCTAACTAAAACCCTAAAATGAATGAAACTTCCTCCAACTTCTAAACACTTCAGCATTTGTTCCTGTGTTTTCTCATGTCCTACAGTACAGGAGAAAAGATTGATATTAATGGCTTATTTTACCACTATTTTTATTTCAACTTTATATCATAAACGAGGTGTTTCTATAAATGTTTGAATTTATGAGCTTTTGTGAGTTTTCTCAACCAATTAGTCAAATTTCTGCCTTGAAGGCATCTCCTTGCTAAATCAATCTCTTTTTTTGGTTTTTGTTTTTTAGTGCACCATTTTATTCCTTTAAAGGCGAAGTTCAATTATTTCTCTTTTGAAGGTCTGAGTGCCTTGCTTAAAATGCCAAGTGCATTAAAAACAGTCCTCCCTTGACTTTTTCAGGGATATAGAAGGATAATACATTACTTGGATTTAATGGAATTTTGAAATTGATCATGTGTGTGTGTACATGTGCATGAAGATACCAAAATAAGGATTAAATGCTGTCAAACCATCAAGAACACTTGATTTTTTAGCCTTCTGACATTTTTATTTCTTAACAAGGAACAAAAAGTAGGAATGTTTTGCGGTGGAAACAAAGGGAGGTAGGACACACTGAACTTGGATGAAAACTTGTACTAACATAGTTTACAAGCACAGAAATAAGTCTTTAAAAGCCACACAAGTATAAAGGAGATCAAATTATAGTGGAAAAAAGCTGCATATTTGCTCTTACTACTTGGGGAATCTACTCATGCCCCTCTTCTGAATTGCATTGACTGTCCTTATGTATTTTTATTTAAACTTTGAAGACAACTCTCTATGTTTTTTCCTCTGTGCTGATACTGATTCCACAGGGGATGGCAAAAGTTTTTGCAGGCAACCCAAGTCTGCTATGAGATCTTGGTGAACTTTGCAAATAGATGGTTCTTGGCCATGACAGTTAATTCCTGATGTTTGGAATGGCAGGAGATTTCTGCCAGCAGTGGAAATGGCTTCAGGTCATCCCCTGTTGAAAGGCTCTGGAGGCTTTAAAAAAGAAGAAAAACAACTTTAAATTTGACATGGCACCTGTTTATTGTGGCTGGATGCCTTAGAAGGCTGCAGGGCAGACCCTACACCTGGAGCCCTGGTCATAGGAATCACTTCATGGGATCTACTTTGACCAGTAAAGGCTGCAGGGGATGTTTCTGCTGGGTTCTTAAAAATCAGTTTAGGAGCCAATGGTCTATGGCAGGAATGTGCAGCATGCATGTATCTCTTCCAGTGAAAACTTTGAGTGAAAACTGAGATTAATTCAATTAAGTTTAAACATTTCAGCTTTTTTTATTTTATGGTTACCCACATAAGTAGAGCAATAACAGAATATAAATGTTGCATATTTACTGTGGCATGATCCAAGCAATTACTACTAAAGTATTAAGGAAAACCATAATTTTGTTCTTTTAATTTTACTTTATAATTAGGTGGGAACCATATTTTGGTGAATACATTTATATTTAGAAGTTGTATATTATGTTTATCTTTGTTTTGAGAGGACTGTTTTAGCCATTTTACTACAAGCCTGTCAATAACAATTAAATAGCTATTAAAAATGGCATTCATTGATTTTGTATTTGTTTTTCTTGTTAGTTTTCATCACATAATTCACACTCATATGCAGTCTGCTAGTAGTCAGGAGCACAGACTGTCAAAAAACGGTTTCAAACATCTGGTTAAAGCCAGCTTTTTATGTACTAGGGTTATTAGTTTGTCCTTTTCACACAAGTGTTGTGCTGGTTGCTCATTATGCCTCTGACTTCTCATACTTTTTGTTTTCAAAAATGATTTGAAAAAGTTTAGAAGGAAAACTTAAAAGCAGAGCAAAAACAATGCTGGCAACTTTTGTGAGTGCCAGAGTTTTAACTGCTTTCTGTTGAAATATTTTCCTGACTTTCCATTCAAATAAGAATTTTTGTGCAAGGTGTTACAGGGAGGGTTGCATCCCTGCAAAATGCAACATAGTAAATGTCTGTGTATGTTCTTCATATACCATACTATTAAAATCAATCTGTTCAGGTTACTTTCCATTCTGAGGAGAGCTGAGAAACACAACCATCAGTTTCCGTCACGTGCCGCACCGCATCAATTAAAAATAAATTAAATTTCATGCAAAGAACCTAACTTAAAAATCTCAGCAAACAACAACAGAACCTTTTCACTAATGATTTTCAGTCATCAGAAGTGGAGAGAGACTCAGACAGCAGACAGCATGGTCCCAGCATGCTTTTTGCCTTTTTTTTTGTTTGCACAGTAGCTGTCAGTTGCAGCCCTGCAGGTAGTAGAACCCAGTGGGAAGAGGGGCGGGACAGAGCGATGCTGCCTGAACTGACAGCAAATTTAAATTACTGAGCTTTCTTTTGCTTTTTTTCTTTCTTTGAGTGCCCTTTCCTTTTTTTTTTCTCTCTCTTTTTTTTTTTTTTTTTGGTATTTTTCTACTCTGCGACAAACTGAAAAGATTCGAGCACACACTAATTTAACAACCCTGCTTCGTCGTCTTCTTTTTTTCCCCCTTCTGCTTCCAGGATAATTAAAAGAGAAACCTGTAAAGACAACGTTCCTTCAAGCAAGTTGGTGCTGTAACGTGCTGGTAAGATGAATTTAATTTTTTTTTTTCTTCCTTTCCTCATGTTTTCTTTTCCTTTTTTGGAGCTGAAAGCTTTTGTATATCTAACGCAGTCATAAGTGTGGTTCCCCTGCTGTGGAGGGTTAGGATGTAATGAAAAGGTGTAACGGCTTGATATGTGACCTTCTCCTATTACTTAAAATGGGTAATAACAGCTTTCGTGCCTGTCCTCATGATGCTTTTCTCTCTATGAATTGACTATTTGCTCAACAGAAGAGATGCTGTGATTGTCGCACTATGACAATGAGGACTTGATTGTTTTTTGGTTACTGTTCCATGCTCCTATCAGAACAGATACTTGAGTTGGGGGGTTTGTGTTTGTGATTTTTTTTCCCTCTGAAGATTGCCTGAAGCACTGATACGACAGGGGGGTGGAGATGGGGGTGGAGGAGATGGTCTTGGGTATCATCCTGCCTGTTCAGCTGTTTACTAGGTAGGGAAGAGCAGCACTGAAACTTTTCTTAAAAATAAATAAATATTTTTCCGCTTGCATCAAGTGGGGTCAGTGTATCCAGGATTTATTGTTGTCCGATGCTGGATAAAGTTCTTGCTGTTCCTTGCATTTTTCCTCTGGAGAAGGGGGGAAGGGGTATTCCAC
Organism: Parus major; assembly: GCF_001522545.3. Taxonomy (NCBI): domain Eukaryota; kingdom Metazoa; phylum Chordata; class Aves; order Passeriformes; family Paridae; genus Parus; species Parus major. The sequence goes on from NC_031773.1 coordinate 4,634,789, forward strand.
TCCATACCTTGTCATGCCATTGTAGTAGCTAATTGCAAGAAGCTGACAAACTTTGAGAGGAAACACCAGGCGTTGCTTTTGTGAGGAATGAGTTTGAGGCTGTGGATCACCTCCTATGAATAACAACCTGCCAGATACAATCAGATCTGTATTATACACGTTACATTCCTGACTTGCAAGTCCCCTGATTTCCAAGGTCTCTTTTCTAGTCTTTTTCTGGTTCTAGCACATTATAATTTTATTTTTTTAGCAAATGAGATGTGGTTTGCATTTGCTTTGTGTTTAAGGTCACAAAACTTATAAGACGATGTGTTTTTCTCAGGCTTTCTGAATGTAGTTCTGCCAAGTATTAAATGCTAAAACATCTATTGAAATCAACAGGAAGGCTGAGCTTGTCCTGTATTTAAGAGGAAATTGCTGAGTACTGGCAGGACTGGATCTTATGATTGATAAACTATCTCTGTTTTCTCAACTTTATTTAATTATTGTTGCACTTTAGGCTGGATCCTGTAGCTTTTACTGTCGTATTCAGAATAAATACTATTCTTACATTTAGTTGCTGTTTTGTGGTCATGCTGACGAAAACTTTTTGGATATAGGATGGAGGTTTTAGGAGAAATTGAATAGAGTTAGAAAAACAGTGCGATTTCGTCCTCTATCTCCTTGAAAGCTCTTTTCCTTATTTTTTTTTTAAAGAGGTATCCTGAAACTAATAATCTGCATATTGATAAATAAGATTTTCCAGACTCAAAGGTCTGCTTTGTCAAATGCATAATGTGATGTCCTGAGGGAAGCTGTGCAAGGAGAATGAAGAGGAGCAGTGGGTTTGAATGCAGAGTCCTTTCCTGTCAGTGGAAAGTGGGAGAGGATGTTCCAATGCCATATGGAAAATTACATCCTTTCACAGAAACTTTGTTAGGGCAGAGGGTTAGGGGCGCTGCACTTGCAGAAGTTCATCACTCCCTTTTGCAGTCTCAGTTTTAAGCACTGCAGTACTTTTCTGAGGGTTTGCTTTGCTTGCACAGAAAATGCTGTTGGCTTGTGAAATAAGGTTGTTGAAGCTCCCACATCTTGCTTTTGCCCTGAAAACTTGCCTTCCCCCACACCAACACCAAGGTCTGCGAGGCCCAGAAAATTAGGCTTTGTCCCTTGTAATCCTAAACTCCCATCCATTTATAACCAGAGAAGAAAAGGGTTGAATTCACTGTTCTTGTTATGGAAATAAGTTTTTATTCACCCAGTATCAACTGACAGTTAGAAGCGTATCTGATGTAATATGAATAAACTGTAGGCTGTTGTCAGTAAATTATGCATTTATAGTCTCACATTCTCCTAGAAACAGTGCTTTTACAAAGCTCAAGTGGCCTAATGGGGTGAAGCAACTACCAATACTCTCATCTGAGCTTCCTAATCAGCCAAAGTCATGAGAAGTCCATGGTGGTTGGTTCCCACTGTCCATGGTGGGCATCTCAGCCATGGGTGAGGCTGCAGGGAGGAGAGGCTGAGTTTAGCCATGGGTCTGTGGTCACAGAGGTGATGACAAAATTACTGTTATGAGGCAATATGAAAACACAATATAGCTGAGTTTAGATGCTGAGTTTTGTGGCAAGAATGGATTCCTAAATTCTCAAACTACAAAAAAGCTGATATCTGTACATTTAACTAAAAAAACAACCACCCTATCCCAACCCACCAGTCTACATCCTCTTTGAATGTAGTCTTTAAATAGAGGGGGTTTTTTAATTAATCTGTGCACTTAAAATTGCTGTTGGCTTCTAGCAATACTGTCCTCTATTCAGTGCTTGGAAATTTCTAGTTGAATGCAACTGCTTTCATTGTAACAAAAAAAGAAAACCAAGCCAAAAAACTTGCTTTAATTTCCTGTCAGTAACAGAGAAATAAGAAAACACTAGGCTAATAAAAATGATAATCTGAGTTTACAACTGTTAACAAGATTCCTGAATAGAAATGGTGCTATTATGCATAAAGAATTTCTATCATCACTGAAGGGATGTAGTATAAAATTATGAGGTTTATTATTAGGGTCCTGTCAACCAATCAGAAATCAACCCATAATCTTACTTGTGAAATACCATAAGTTTTAGCATCTTCCCTCCCCTTCTACTAATAAAATATTAGTGAATTTGTATAATTAGAAACTTTGATGACATAAATGTGAATTTCCTTTACAGAAAAAAGCTGGCGCAATTCTGTATTTCTTCCACATCTCTAATGTTCCACATAAAGTCACTGCAAGTCTGAGTTGCACACAGCAGGTAAAATTAAGGTAAATCACAGACTTGCCATGGGCAATAATGATGGGATTTCATCAGTTGCTTTCTCCTGGGAGAAGCCAGATTCCCAGATTTTTCTCAGAACTCTGAAGAATTACTAAAGAATGTCATAGCACTTCCTTCCCTGAATGAAATTGTTTATTAGCAATGCATGTCTGGTCAGCTCAATTCAAGTGTGATAGAATTTTGGTAAAATTCTTAGATTTTTACCACTGCATATTTTCCTATTTCATTCTCGGACTAAAAGACTCTTAGATTTCTCTTCTAACTGCAAATGATTTATGTCATGGTAAGGGGCTTGCTGTGTTTCCATTTGATTTAACATATTAGTCATGGTCTTCTTTCAGCAAGAGCCATTGTTGCAAGAACACTGTACACAGGCTCAGAGTGACCCCAAGTCTCTCCCCACTACCTGATTGATAACATATTGGGCTACCACTTGCCTAAACACACTTCTCCCACAAATCTGGCAGCAGTCACATATCCTTCATCTCCTTGTGATATGCACGTGGCTCACTGCAGAGTCCTTGGGGTTCCTAACCCAGTGGAGAGTACAGAGAACCCTAAAAATTATCTAAAACTCCTAATGACTATCATCACCCCCAAGGCAATAGAGCTCACAGTATTTATCAGATCACCAGACAGGAATTAAGAATGTAAATATATATATTTTCTATTAAGGTAAACAGTAAAATAATAGCAAGAAGGAAACAAAGCGAAAAGAGAATTAGAAGTCCAGAGAGCTCATTTCTTGACTATAATTATCATCACACAAAGCCTTCCTTGGGTTGCTTTGCATGTCCTGTGGCCTGATAACTCAGTTCCTGTGCTCGGAGAGTCCTTGAAGCCACATCTTTCCTATTCACATTGTTAAAGACACATATTGTCCTCTTACTTGGGAATGGTAACAAAGTGGGAGCAACCCTAAAGCTCTGCAGATATTTTTTATTTTTTAAAATTTTTCTTCTCAGTCTGGAACCTCCAACTGCCTCTGTGTTAACCACAGAGGTGATTGCTTTCTGTCCATGGCACCAGAAATAGGATTCATCTCATCCAAATTTAGATGCCTATAATGTAGACACCTACATGTGATTTAGCCATCTGTGGCTCTCATTACAGTCAGAGAAAACAATCAGGTGCTTTTTTAACATCTGTTTTCTTACAATCCCATGGAAAGGCATCATATTCAAAACTCAGACCATTTAACTTTCTCTCCTCCTCAAATTTTCTCAATTGTTGCCTTACTTTAGAAATCTCTTGTAACTACTTCAGGAAGGCAGAGGGCTTAAAACTCCAGAAATTGCATACATCGAAAAATTATTGACTTATCAAGCCTCATAGACTTGCAGTGGGCTTCAAACAAGGCTGATCCTAGTGAAGTTAGGACTGGATTGCATAGGCACATCCATATATCACTGACATAATGCCACTCATATATATCATTAGTCCTCCAGGGCTGCTGGAGGGAAGCTGCCACAAGTGCATTCCAGGCAATGTGTTTAACGTCTAATTAATCTTGTTCCTCATGGTTAATTTTATTAGGCTGAACTGATATACTGAAAGGAGGTGCTGTGATTGGTTTATTTGTTCCATTTAGTAGGCCAGTGGCATTTAAAAGTCATGCTGCAATGCAATAAAAAATCCCAAACCCAGGAAACTCCATGAATGTGATGAAGTCTACTTATTTTAGGCACCAGTATTACAATGAGTCGATGCTCCTGATATAAATTCCATTATACAGAGAAGACTTTGTGCATTTGAAAGCTTTCAGACTGACACTTTGTCTTCCTAAATTTTTAAAGCTAAAGCTGTGTTAAGAGTGCAAAAATTGTGTTCTGCTGAGCGACCCCCATCTCCCAAAGGTACCTCACACCTGCAGCCCACCTGGCCATCTGTGGAGGGGCTGTTTGTGTCCTCTTGGCCCTGTGCTGGTCCCATGCAATTGTTTTCATCTCCAAGTCCTTGGTAGGTGTCATGAAGGGCTGTGGGTGATGCTGATGGGTCACAGCCCACCTGAGCAGAGGGTTAAAAGAGTCTGAGGGAGGCAGCATCAAAGCAGCCTTGCTTGCAAGGTCTAGCAGAAATTACACCCAAGGATGAACATAACCAGCATCATTCAGGTTTATATTGAAGGAAAATATGGTTAATTTCCAAGGCAAATGTGTGAGGACACAAATATATATTAATATGTATATTAGAGCATGGTGTTAATAATGCCAAGGTTGTGGGTTCAATCCCTTTATGAACCGTAAACTTATGAGTTGGACTTGATGATCATTGTGGGTCCCTTCCAACCCAGAGTATTCTGTTATTCTGTGATATTGTGATATAAACACATAGTGAGGCTGTTGGACACATAAAACCCCACTAGACAGGTGAGATATTCAGCAACAGGAACACATGCTACCACCAGGCAAACCTGGTCCCCTTTTAGGATTCATTCCATTCCTCTCTCCACTTAGGTAACCTTCAGCACCTTAAAGATTAAATGTAGGTTTGTTTTAAATCAGAGAAACTGGATTTTGCCATTCATTTAAGCATAAAAGGATTGATTGCCCACTCATTTGTTGATCCACTTCTCAATAAGGTGATATTCAGTCAAGGTAGGTTGGGATTGATGAGCATGGAGATGTTTTCCAACCTTAATGATCCTATGATCATCACACATGATTGAGGTAGCTCTATTCTGAACCTGTGCTCTGAAATATTTTGTAGAAATAATCTTTATTCAGACAGAGGGAGTGGCCAGATTTTGAAGCCAGCAGAAAAGGTTCTACAATGCACTGGGACTGCTCACATAATTACTGCTCTGAACACAGGACTGGGTCTCTTATACATTTGCTGTTTCCCAGTGATTAATGTATAAACTCTGTACCAGCCACTAACACAGTGAGCAATTCAGAAAGGCCCATGGACTGCATTTTGGATAACAAGAGACAGAAGTGTCGATTAATAGTGGCTCTTAATCAATCTGATGCAGTCGATGTTTTCCATAGGCGCTCCATTAACAAGCAGCTCCTGGCTCTACCAACACCTTTCTTTTCCTTCACTCTAAGTCCCTGAATTATGAAGGACATGTGCATACTAAATGAAGCTTTTGCACTCAAGAGCAAAGGCAGCCTATCCAGTGTCACAAAGAGAGACCACATTCACAGGACATTAAAGGCTGGGTACTCTTGCTGAACAGGTTTACACATTTAAGTCCTTGATCCTGTAAGGACTTACACACATGCTTAACCTTACACACTGAGAATGAAATCCTGGGCCTCTCAAAATCAATGACAAAAGTCCACTGACTTCAAAGGGCCACTCTCTGAATAGCCTTTTTGGTTTCAGTGCAGCCACACAGCGTGCAGAAGCGTGTGAGCTGATCTCCCCAACCCTGCGTGCTTGTGTGAAGTCTTAAGAGACTGAGTGAGCTGCTAAGTGTATCTTTCAGAGCACTACTGTCTCACAACAAACTATAGGCATTCAAAGATGTTTTCTTGTTTGATCTGTGCTCTTTACGAGTTTTGCCCAAACCCTGTGGTAAAACCTGCTGAAGAACTCTGTGAGCAATCCATAATGCAATTCCCTCCCTGGCTAGTATTGCGTTCTGAGCAGTTTCTGTTCTTTACTTTCCAAGACATCCATCCCCTGGAGTGAGGTGATTATGCTGGAATCACATCTTTCTTTTTTAAAGAAAAAAAATCCATAGCTCACATGATTTTATAGGAAATCTGGGAAATATCTGCTGAAATAACTTCCAGGTTAGAAAAAAAAAATAATGTAGGAATTTGTGCAAGATTCAACTTCTGCTTTCCATTTGCTTTCTGCTGGTAATTGAGATACCTTCTTGCAAAATCTAACATCCGTCTCAGAAACTTCGTCCTGGGTCTGTCTCAGTGTATAAAACTCTCCTCTGGCACTGGTATCCCTCAGACTCACTGTGGGATCCTGAGGAGTTGGGAGAAATGCTCAGGAGAACGGAAAGTGGCATTAGCCCCATTTTTCAGCACAGATCCAAAGCAGGTCAAGTCAATGGTCCAGTGATGCTGCACAGACCCCCTGGTTCTGGGAGTGGTAAATTATGCTCCCAACCCTCACAGTGGCTGAGGTGCTGGAGCTGGGGGGGTCTTGGGCTGCCCTGAGCAGGACCAAGGTGTCTCAGCTCCAATAACAGAGACATGATGGACAATGCAGATCCTGTGAGTGACACAGCTGCACTGGTGGGCAGATGCACCACTGCACCCTGCACGGGCTTGGGACTAGGGAGGTTTTGGCTATCATCTCCCTAAGCCTGCATAAACATTTGTGAAGACAATATGTGTACTGTAACAGGGAGCAAGGGTTTGGAAAAGATATTTCTAAAGTTTTGCATCCTAGCTATGCTTTAGGATAAGCCTGTGTTAGCATTTGTGTAAGCCAAATTACCTCTTCTCACCTAAATTGGTGGCAGTCATTTGAGAAGGAGAGTAGGCTGTGAGCTCAGTGAAGCTACTTTTTTTCTCCTTCAGCATTTCCCTCTGACACGTTTCATTGCTCTAGCAGCAAAAAAAGAAAAATCCCCAGACTTCACTCTTTTTTGGCTTTTACTGTAAAGGTATTTTAATTTTATCTTCATCATGCTCCTGTACTAATGGGCTTTACACATTCCCAGCAAAGTCCTGTGTGAAATTCTTAACCACAGAGATTACAGAAATTTACTGCTTCACTGGTGTGGTCAAGTTGCCACAAAATTGCATTTGTTAATGTAGCTGTGAAAACACATGGCACCTGCCATCTCTGAGCATAAGGATTTTAAATATGGCTTGGAAGAATTTAAGAATGCCTATAAAATGGGGCTTGGCCGTGTCAGTTTAGCTTTAGGAAGGAGACTGTGCTATAAAATACTCAGCCATAATTGGACACAAGTGACAGCTTTACTTAACTAGTGTTCACAAATGAGCAAGCAATGAAAATGTTCTGCCTTTCTCACCCCAGAAGAATGACCATGGCAGATGTTAATACTGTTGAGAACAGCTTTGTTGTAGCTACAGGTGAGACAAATGGAGGATTTATGAGTCTGGGGATTGAGGGAAGGGGAGGAAGGATGAAAGTCCAGTGTTGTTCCAAAGAAATGTAATGTCCATTCACAGACACACTGCATGGCACACACAGTGCACTAAAGCAGAAGCTATTCTGTGTCCATGAATTCATGAGCATGCCTGATTTTTGGTTTGTTTTTAAGTACCTAATACCCAGAATCACAAACTGACCATGATTCTGCTGTTTATTTCCTTATGCTCTACCCTGTACCCATTTAAGTTGATGGCAAATCTCTAACTTAATTGATAATACGATGTAATCAATGGCTCAGAGTCTGGGAACTCAGTGACCTGTGAAAGTGTAAACAAGAGACAATGTTGTTTCTCTGATGAAAGTCCTGAGACAAGGCTTGGCCCAGCATCTGCTGAATCCTTTCTGTTCATTTTAATGAGCTTACAAATGGTCCCTAACATAATGTGCATTCAATAGAAATCAGCATTGGTTTTTCAGGCACTGATCCAGTAAAGCCCTTAATTATGTGCTTAAGATTATGGTATGGGAATAGTCCCATAGAAGCCACTGCAACCACAGAAATGTTTTAAGCTCAGCAAGTAAGAAAATGTTTTGTTGCTGGAATATCATCACATTTTTTTCAGTCAGTTGCCTCTGCCAAGAAAACTACCAAATACAATTTCTAGAAATCAAACACCATGAGATGGCATAAATGCAGTGATATTCAGATTTTTACCCTTTTTTTTTTTTTAATATTCCTTTATGTCCAGATATAGCAAAGCACTTAACTGCAGTTGTGACATGAATAGAAGTATTTGCATCTTGAAACTCAAAGCTCCCTCCCCTTTTAGATTCAGGGTACACTCACACATGGTGCTTCTCTCTGCTGTCAGTCCCATTTCTAGGTAGGATGATGTTTTTAAATTTATAAAAAGTAATGCTGCAGTACAAGTAGGAAAACGTTCTTCCCTGTATTTGAAGCAAGTTCTGGTGGTTTATCCCAAACTCTTTAACCAGGTGCTTTTTTAGAAGAGCTGCTTAAATGCAGTTTAAGCTTTTGTGCCATGTGGAGCACATGGCACATATTGTTTGACTGCTTCACTTCAGCTCATCCTAGCTCACTAGAGGGGACTGCATTTCTGCATCCTCTTGTTTTCATGAAACCTCTTGATAATCACCAGGATTTTTTCAGGTAATGCTGTTTACAGTAAACACAGCCTGTGGTGTTTCCAAAACTTTCCTGCTGTCAGAAGCATGAGGGACAAATTGAAAATATTGGTTTGGGGGAATGTAATCTTTTCAGCACAGGCTCTGGTCAGCGTGGCTGTATGCAGTGCAAGTGCCCAATTGCAATGATGTCCAGGCACAAGGCCAAATGCTAAAACTGCCCCCAGAGTGAATATACTCACACTCTGTGAGAGAAGCACTAAAGTATTCTTGTTTTCTGGCCAGCAACACGACTTCCCAGGAGGATAACTTTTGCCAGGAGTATGAATAATCTGCATTGAGGCAATGCCTTATGGCAACTGCTGCATCAGGGACTGCTGAGCAACTCATAAATAAGCAGTCCCTGCTGCCCCCCAATTCCAGTATCCAGCTTCAGAAGGTACTTATGTAGGTCCAAGTATAAAGGCTTGCACAGTAGCCTCAGTGGGCTCTGAGAAGTGCCAAAGCAGAGGTGGCTACTTTCCATCCCCTGCTCCTTTGACTGGCCATAATTTTTCTGGCAGGCACAAATATGCAGAGCCTAGAAGGATTTGGCTTCAATTCTTCAGCTCATATTCATCATGTGGGTTGCTCCAGTGAAGTTATGAAGCCAGGAGCTCCTGTTATGGTAGGATAAAGACTCCACCACAGCTGAAATCTTTATTAGCAAATTAATTATGAATAAACAGAGGAAAAATAGGCACACTTTAATAAACACAGCAACTATCTTGTTTTGGGCACACAAGCCACAACAGAACTACATTATAATGTAGGGGGTTTTACATTCGTGCTCATTTTCAGTTTTCTTGAGAACAACTTCAGTTCCACTCACACAAGCATGCCAAACCTTCTGCTGATATAAATCAGAGTGATTCCTTAAAGCCTGCTGAGCATCTGCCCCAGAATGACAAATAATAGCCTCTAGAGCCCCACTAATCTTTAAGGATGATAGAAGCTACTGATCCAACATGTACAACTTTTTAACACCATACAGACAAAAAAAATTCAGGCAGGAATTCCTACACTAGGGATAACCATGTTCCATAAGGATGTAGTAGAGGTTAACTGCATTCTTGCAGCAAAGCATCCTGTTTTGGTTTAAAAGGTTTAAAACCTGCTTACAAGGATCCAGAGTTTCAAAGTTTTGTGCAGACAGGTAGTAACAGATATAATAAAGAATATGAGTATTTAGACACCTATGATGTTCTATTCTGTGCCTCCCCATTTCTAGCTGCTGACATACAATGATCCAGCTGCTGCTTTTTTGCAGCAGAATCGAGAACTCTGATTTCAAATAAGCCAATAAAGTGATTTTCTGGAAGGCAATACTCTGTCCTTGTACTCCTTTTCTTCAGCTACATATTTTTTGCCTTTCAGGACATTTCCTAATTTACTGCACAGATACCTTCTTTTGCGAAAGATAAAAATATCATCAGTTGATGTGTTTATCTGAGAAAAATCTGTATAATTTAGACAAGGATAATCAACCCCTTCTGTATATGAAGACAATCTGAGCACCATAAGCCAGGAAAACATTGTCATAGTTTAAATTTCTTCATGTTCTTCTCTCTCATCAGTATAAGAATATAATTTTGAGATGTAGCTACTTATCTTTGGTTGAATACAAGAGTGAGCATACAGAAGCCGTTCTTTTTTCTGGTATTTCCAGTCAGCTTCATAACTCAAATTATTAAAAACCTCTGGGAAGTCTTTCCCAGGAGGTGTGATTCACAAATTGTATGAGTTAGTCTTCAAAGATTTTATTAAAATAAAAATGTAAGTCTATGACCCTTACTAGTGGTTTGTCTTATATAAATGTATTTCTCTGCTTGACTTTCATAAAATACATTAGGACAGAATAAATGACATTGAAGCAGGACAGGACACACTTCAAAAGGAACAATTTTCACATGCTGCAAAACTAGTTTGGGGACCATCTTGAGAGATCTTCCATGCCTTCACTTTTCTTTATGCAGCTTTATTCATTGTCTTAAAATTAACTGTCCAGAGCAAGAAAACTTGTTCTTGGGAAGGTGATAAAATTGGTTTTGAAAGTCCTGGTGATAGCAGTGGTTCATATTGCTGCTGGTGAATATGCTGTGGACAAGTCTCTAGGGTTCTGTCAGTCCTAGCAGGAAAACAGCCAAGGACCACTCTGTAGCCCCAAGTTTTGGGCTGGTGCAGCTCGTGTCCATCTGCACACACTCCTCCAGCCCCAGGCAGAACTGCCAGCATCCAACCTGCCTGGGGTACCTGCTGTCCCCCAGCCCAAAACCTGGAATGCTTTAGAGATTTGGCACAACCCAAAGCTCTGCAGGGGAGCAGGCTTTTGACTAAAGGTCTATGAACGGTCAGGAGATTGTCCTTAGGCCATGTTCCTGGTCTGGATCTTTATATCAGAGCAGATATAACACATATCAAAGGGAAAGTGCTCCCCAGAATACTCACAGGCTCTGATTTGAACTTCAGCCAGGTTCAATTGCAGACTTTACCCACCCTGTTAGAGGGGACCTGAAAATAAGAGGTGGGAATAATTGCTGGCAGGTGTCTGTACAGATTAAGTCAGATACTTTCAAGTACAAAAGCATATCCTAAACTGCATAATAAAAGCTCAGTGTGTTGATATAGCTAAAAAGCATCCCTGAACCAGGAATTTTGGGAAGATGGGAAAGTACTGTAAGCTTGGTTTGCTCTTACAGCCTGCTCTGGCATGCATTAAGTTCTACTGATGGACACAGGACAGTGACTTGGACAAACACCTGATCCAACATGGTGCAGAATCCTCCTGCTACGTGAAAGAGTGTGGGCTGAGGCAAGAATTATGCCTTCCTTAGAGGAAAGGCTAAAGGCCAAAGGTTGGTACAGAGCTATTGAGAATGGATAAGGGCTGCTAGAGTGGAGCTGGCTTTCAGACCAAGCACGTCCATCCAAATAAACACTCCAGGTATTCATCAATACATCCTTGTCCAGGAGCAAACTGGATTCTGAACAAGCATCCAAAGATATAAAAGTGTAAATATACTGATGCTGTCCTTTTGTTAAAGTCCAAAAGGGGGTGAGGGACTGGGGATTGTGTTATTCTCATTTTAAATGTTAGTTTTAATAATTTTTTCTAAACGAGTCTTTATGTTTCATTGCTTCCTGTATTTCCCAAAATTATTATTATTTAAATTAAATTACAGATCTTTCTTAGCTGTCTCTGAAGTAATAATGGCAAAGGCTTTGTTGCATGTGCAAGAACTCCAAATTAGGTGAAATTTGCTTCTGGCAATGGAGTAGTGGCACCATGCAGACACATGTACTAATAATGTTACTTCTTTTTGTGTGTGTTGTGCAAGCAGCTATCACAGAGTATGTTCCAAACCTCATTTTATTAAATGAACAATACAGACCACCAGTAATTGTTATATCAGTGGGAAAAAAAACACAAAATATGCATATGATATGATATGATGATGTGAAAATGCACATAGAGGAGCACACCAATATGCTTTCCTTCTGCAGGGTTTTGGCAGGCTTTCCAAAATGTCCTGTCCAGTTTAGAATTAGCAGGGTCAGAGGAGATGTCCCAAAATTTAGTATATTTTGGATTTATCAATACCAGACTCCTCTGGGGTGAGGTAAGTTCTCTTTTCACAGGATAGATAAGTCTTCTCAGAATATTTCCCCAGACAGATTCTCTTCTGCACATCCCTTTGCCAACTGGAACCTTTTGATCTCAACATCCTCAGTGCCAAATTCTTTAATGGTGTAAATGAGTGAAACTCCACCTAAGGCAGTGGAGCAGATCCCATTTGCACCTGCAGAGAACTTGGATTTGATTTTGTAGCCAAGGAGAGATTAAAACCATTGGTTCGAGTAGATTTGTTAGCCTGTAAAAATGCTCCTCATCTCCGGTTGCAGATAGCTCTGTTATCCAGTCCAAATGTGAGAAGGAAAAGCAGCAGAAAATGCCTTTGAGGGCATGAATCCTGGAAAGGGAGGGTGATACACTGGAGGGTTTAAGAGGATTTTGTGATCTCTGTCTTATGATCAAGGATACATTACCATCATTTTGATTCTGGTAGCTTCACTTGCTCCCTGTGCAGCTTTTTTCCAGATCTCCTAATGTGAACCACTTATTCCAGATTGCTCTTTGAAGAAGGCATCCATTGATACATCAGAGATTAAATGAGTCACTCATGATGGATTGTGGTTCATGGCTTTATATACAACAGAAAATTATGCATTTTACACTACCTTGTAAAATAACCATTTATCTGGGTAAACATATTGACTCCTTCTGGGTTCATATGAAAACTATCCCGGGCTGTGAATCTTAATTTAGCAAGCTCTTGACAGGCAGGAAAAAAGACAGCTAACAATGATGGAGAAGAATCAGTTACTTAAATGTCAATAGAGGGAGGCTAAAAAATGAGCTCAAAGTAACAGATCAATTTGTTCTCCAGTGCCCAGCCAGAGATACAGACTTGGCACTTCTACCACCTTTTCCCCCCCCTTTCAAAAAAATAAGAACAAGACAAGAAAAGGTTTAGAACTTTTGGCAGTTGGTGCAGTTGTATCAGTTGTATGTTATGATGTCAATTCCAACATGAAAACAGCACATGCTGGACAAAGAAATGAGGCCAAATGGTTAGAACAAAGGGAAATGGTTGAGTATCATTTTCCAGAAATTCTACCTCTTATTTTTCTACATGAATTGTAGGTACCAAATCAAAGTATCTCTTTTCCAAGCACCATAGTTTGCACATCTGTAATAAGGAAATTATTCTTCTGATCCAGATTCTCCCCAGGGCCTTTCCATGTGGGTCACTGTAATATTTGAACATCTGACACTGGTAAAATTGGATCAGCATAAATGTGCACCGATTCTTCTTCTGAGTTGAAAGCATCAGAAGGCATAAGAACTGTGAAAGAATGCAGTTTAAGAATGGAGGTAAAATGGCCTCATCCCAGGTCCTTTGGGAAGCTCTGTATTTGTCTGTCTAGTGGAACAGGAATACAGGTCAGCACTTGCTCAGCTTTCAAAAAACAGCAGGTTAAATTTTCAAACAACAGGATAAATTTTCTAGTATCTGACCATTCCTGCTTGTTAGCTTAGATTGCATTTAATTGGTGCACCTGCCTGATTTTTGGCCTCTCCACATCCTTTTCCTGATAAGTATTTACACCCCTCTCACTCACAAAAGGGTCCAAGGTGCTGAGTGCATCATTGATTTCAGCCAGCTTTGGATCAGACCTGTAATCACTGCAAGCTTCTGACTTGCTGGCTCTGAGTATTTCAGATGGATCATCTCAGAGACAAAGCAGACTATCAGAGCCAAGTATTATCGTATATATTTCTGCTTTCCCAAAGGTTTACTCTCAAAAAATCCATTGTCCTATATGTAATATAAAATAATTCACCGTGGAGGAAAATACTGTATCATGATACAGATCTGGGCAGTGATTGAAATAATAACAGACTGTTTAATTGCTAAATTACAGTAGTGATATTATGAAATAACATATTATATCCGCATTTCTAATAAATTAATCCATCATGATTAAAGGTCTCTCAATGAATACCAAATGAATTAATACATGATTGGCCTTTATAAGTAAAAGCCTTTAAAATTATGCAGTTTTCTGCAAGCAGCTAGCTGCCCACAGAATATAGTGGCAAAGAGAAAATCTGTCACAAGAAAACTTTTCTACATTTCACGCAGAACACCTTCTTTCAGAACATTTTTGCATGGAACTCGTTACCAATTATGACAGATAGCTTTTTAACAGGAGACAATATGCCCATAATCTCACAATGTTTGGGGGAGAGGGGAAAATTACCACAATATGACTAATTTTATGAAAGACATCTGTCATTTTCTACTGTTGTAATACAAGCTGTTTAGTAAGTAAATTTAATTAACCATATTTCTCATTTTAAAAAGAGGAAAAGAAGTCTTTTACAGCATGCCAGGAGCATATCCCTTGAATATAGTTTGTTTAATGCACCCAATTAGACTGAATCATCAAATTTTCTGAACTTTAAATATCTCAAATTAATTTTTTCCACACTGTTTTTCTATGTACCATTTTGCAGCCATTTGTACTGTGTAGTGGATGTTGTTTATTGTTGATATTCCTTTTTTAAAGTTTCTGCTTAAAGCCAGGACTTTCTGGTGCTTGGTGTTGCACATAAAGAAAGAAATCTCTGCCTAAACAGGTCCCATTGAAAAAGAGTGACATACAAAGAGTGAGAAGTGAGAAAGGCAGGGAGAGCAGGTGTATCTGTCCCAGGTCATAAATAATTCAGTGAAACATCTGAGTCTTGGTCTGGTGTCATCTCAAATACTAGACCACACTATAAAAGGATATAATTGTGAGTCAATGGCAAGCTCCTGCATAGGGGTGTGAAATGTCCTCTGTTACTCAAATAATTGCAGACCTGAAAGGTTGGTCCTTTTTAAAAAAAAGAATATGGTTCATTTTTACAAAGTCCTGATTGCACATCCTTTAGACAACTTATACCATAAAGAAAGAAGTTCTGTAAAGGTGGGTTATTGGGGTTTTTCTGTAATATATGAAAGATTATGTTATAACACTGTTCCCCATGAAAGCTGCCACCATTTATGTAGAGTTTTCCAATTGCCAGAAAAAACCCAACCAAACAAGTGAAAACTTATTTATGGGTATCAAGAGGAATCTGGGGTAGTTTCACTGACTTCATTTTAAGCTACCTAAGATCAAAACCTGACTAGAAATCTCAAATCAACCTCAGTAAAAACAAATATTCACATAATATTAAATGAGCTGATTGCAACTTAATATAATGTGTTTTCCATTTGCTTAAACTATTCTTAAGAATATTTAGGTTAATAGAAGATCACCTTCTAAACAAAACACTTGGTGAATTTCTGATGTTAGTGCACCTTCTGAATTCTGTTCTTAAATGTGGCACCATCCAAAAATTAATATCTTCTCCTTTTGTACACAAGGGAAGGCTTCATCTCTATTCAGAAAAAAAAAAAAAAAGAAATTAATGCAAAAAATGCCCACTACCTGGTAGTGTGTTGAACTGTACAGAATTTCACTGAAGAATGAAAGCATCTTCTTTTTATCTCTTTTTTGTAATTTGATTTAATTTAGAAACATTTACATAGGTTATGTGTGGAGAGCACAGCATTAATTTTGGCAAGTCTTTGTTACTCTAACAGATTTAGGAAGTTAATTGTACATAATATATGTCTGGTATTTAGAGAGCATCATTCACTTAGTAGCATGAATAGAGTTACTAAATGTGGGGAATAAGTCAGTCCAGCAGATAATAGATTGCTTACTGGGGTGGAATAATCATGCAGAGAAGTGGATAGGGAAAACTGAAGGGCTTTGGTTATCCTTATGTACATGCACACATTGTAAATCTTCCAGAATATCTGCAAGCTTAAACACTGCATCCAGTCCTTTAGACCAAGGTTTTCCTCCAACTTGAGGGATGAGTTGACAACTCCAGTAAATTCCCCCCCTCTCCTGCACAGGGCCTTTGGATGAGTTCAGGTGGAGAAAGGTCATAGAGGTGGTAGAAAAGTACCAGGCTGAGAGCTGAAATGTGAATTTAAGCATATCTTTATTTTCTTTTTTTGTTTGGTTGTGTTTATTTATTATTTTTGGTTTTTGTTTTTTGTTTGTTTGTCACAGACTTGCTCTGCCCCATTTATCAAGGCTGTATTCAGGCAACATGAAGTGTCCATGTCTGGTCAGAGGAGAAAGTTGGTTTTAGTGATGCTTCATACAGGGGCTGGATATAGCAACCAGGTGAAAAATATAAATCCAAAGACTTGTTTGTAACCCAGCCCACTTGAATACAGCTTTCAGATTCTCTTTGCTCTAATTGCCTTTCTAAATGTCTAGCACAGATTAAAGCAAACACAGTTTAGTATTAGAGGACATATGGTTATCTATATTCATATCTGTGCCATACAGAGAGAAGAAATATAGGGTTCAGCATGTGAAGCATGCAGACATGAAACAAACCCACCCCTGAGGGGTCAGCAGCAGAAAAGGTGTTAGAAGCTTGAGGGAATTTTATCTGAGCACAGGCAACACGATAACTTCTGAGACAGAACAGCTTTTAAGTGAACACAGGCAATCCTGCAATTAATGGAGACATATCTACTCAGTATTACAGTACAGCCAACCTGCATCCTTGGCTTATTAATTTCTCCCACTAGTACAAGTAGGTTGACGTCTTCTAAATTAAAAACAGTTCCGCCTTAGGAAGAATTGCCAAAGAATTTGTACATTAGAAGTCTCAGGAGATGAAACTCTTGCATGCCGCCTTCGCTGGGGAAGAGTACAAGCTTATCCTTCAGGAAGTGTCATCTGCCAGTTATGACAGCTACACATTTGTATTCATTTATGAATTCACCATTTACAACTGTGGCTATTTAACACAACAATTCCCTGGAAAATCTTTGGACTCTGTGTTTGCATAATAAGAAAAAACTTTCAAGAACAGCTCATCTCCTTCTGCCTTTTCTACTATTCCTGTTTTGTACCCAATGAATTTTACACAAGAATAATTTAGGACAGCATTTGGCAGGGTTGTTCTGGTCTCTGTGCACGTAGGAGGCTTGTGAATCTCTTGCAATCTTGCTACAGGGGACAACATTTCTAACAGGGTGTATTCAGGAGAGTTGATTTTGTTATTCTGTGGAGTGAAAGTGTAGTCTGTCACCTGGGCAGATACGACTGTTAACTGGAACAGGGCTCCAGGTACTGAAGCTCTGTTTCTGATTCAACTAGAGATGTTCTGAGTGACCCTAAATAAATCACTTCATCTAGCTGGTTCTTTATCTTTGTATAACATCAAAATGCAGCTATGATTTCTTCTCCTCCCAGGCACGCTGTGGGAATGCAGTGATGAGGTGCTTAGAGAAATGTGTCTGCTCTCCTCTGTATTTGGGCTATAATTGCAATGCTGCCTGAAGTTCAAGCACATGAGATTCCACCTGGGCTGTCAGCTCTACCTCTTATGGGAGCTTTCCCTTTGACAGCTGAGGTGGTGGTGGCCATCTGTGACGTTACCTCGTGGACTTCTTCAGAGCAAGAGATCAAGAATGAAAAATCAGTGAATCTATCCCTCCCAAGACATCAATGTGAAAATTAACTACAAAACTTACCAGTGAGAGAGAAGCAAAAAAGAAATGTTAATTTTGTACAATTCTAGTTGATTTCAACAGTGTATTTAAATAGCTGTACTCTCAGGAGCTGATCCTTAAGTCTAATTTTTTTTTTCCTTTCTTGGACTCTTTGTTCATTAATGGTGGTGAGGTGTTGCCAGAGGAGAAGAGGATATCAGATGGGAGAGGTGTAGGTATTATTTAAGTTGGATATTGACCTCTGGGAGGTACAGGGAAGCAAATGAAAGAGATCTGTTGGCAGACTCGTGTCACAGAGAAGGTGAAGCAACACGCTGCTCAGTGCCTACGTAATAATGGGAGATTTATGAGTAGGGGAGCAGGTTATAAGAATAGACCACATTAATCTTCTGCTTCAAACTCTTCTCATTAATCTCCCAGTAACAAACTGAAATGGTCAAAAATGTAGACTGTTCCTTTAGTCTGATTTTGCCATGATTTTACAAAGTCCTTAAAGAGATTCCCAGCAAAAAGATTATCCTCTTCTGTTTCTCTCATCTTCCCATATTATCCTAGAGGGAATGCAGAAAATTTCTATCCAAGATGTAGGTTTGCAAAAACATGTCTCATCACCATTTCTTTTCACTTCTAGCTGTAAGTCAGTGTCCATCCATTTCTTCATTCCCTTCTCTATTGCTAATGAGAAGGAAGATTACCTTGTGACTGCTTTTTCCTGATTAGCCTGAGCCTGAGCTCTGAGTAGATAAATTTGCTTTCAGAACATTCAAATAAAGCCAGATACCTGAATAAGCATTAATAGCAAAATTAAAAGCAAAACAACAAACAAACAACAACAACAAAAACTGACAAGATAAGATTTTCCTTTAAAAACCATATGAAGCAAGATTAAGAAAAAAGCCAAATTTCATCTGAATCCACTGGAAACTCTGTCTACTACAAGTGTTGCAGGAGTGAGGAATGCTGCTGAAACTATCCAGATAACTTGGCAGTATCTCAGTAAAATAGGTTGGGATAATCATTTGCCACTGAATTCTATTGTGTATCTGAATTTCTTGGCTTTGGTGCAGTGCAAATATTCTTTATGATTTCCAGTTATCTTTAAAAATATCTTATGAGGAGTGTAGGCTCTGACCAGATAGGGATCATAGACTCCATGGAGTCATTTTTCTTCACAGAGTAGTAGAACACTGTCACAACAGCAAAATTGTATTCTATCCAGGGAGTAAATATATTGATTGCTTACTTAGCAGAACTGGTGAACAACACACGTTACTCCAATTCACTGCAGCTTGCACTGACTTCCAATTTGCTTTTGGATGTAGGACTTGATGGATAAAGCCATGGGCTTTGTGTCTGTGACTGCTTTTCTGCTTCTTCTCTGCTTCCTGTGTCCTACCAGTAGAGATCAGTTGGGATCCATCTGCTAACAGTCTCCTTTAACTCCGAGGGACCAAATTCATGCAAAGTACTTCTGCTGCCCCAGAAATTTTAACCCATTTAGTGCCTGGTAGAGTCTATTTATTCACACAACTGCCTGGGGAGGGAATACTGGCTTAGTTGAGATCATCTGTAGGAAGTCACTATTTGACATTTTCCAGTTTGTTTTGTTACCATAAATCTTGTTAGCCCTCTGCCTGAGACCAGAGGTTTGTACCCAAGGTAGAATCACAGAATCAGATTATTCTGAGTTGGAAGGGACCCATGAGGATCATCAGTCCAGCTCTTGGCCCTGCACAGGACAAGCCCAAGAATTGCCATGTGTCTGAGAACTTTGTCAAAGTACTCCTTGCACCCTGGGAAGCTTGGTGATGTGACCATTAGAAACTTTTTTGGTTTGCCAAGATTAAATTAGTATGGCAGGACTTTAAATCTTCAGATCAACTGGAGCTCAGTTTAGCAGTGATCACATCCTGTCTAGACACATGGTTGCTCAGTTGATGTGATGAAAAGATTGAGGTTCTCAACCTAAAAGCAACATCAGTGGAGGCTTCTCTATCTGGCGGTTGAGCAAGGAGCTTCCAGATTTGAATTCAAGAGAAAGCTCTAATTTAAACAGTCTTTACACCAAGGTATTGCCCAGCTCCTTTGGTGAACCCTTCTACTAATATTGCTTTTAGGGGAAATGTAGAACTTTGGGTGTTCTGGGTATTGGTTACACACCTCCCCAACACACACTCATTTTAAATGCAGTTGAGTGGATCAGCAAGTGAATTTCTGACTAAGCAACAAGCACTTGATTTTTAATTTGTTTTGTTCTGCCTTTGGTAGTTTTGTTCATTCTAGCCATTGTTTCCCTCATAAACATAAATGCCTAAGATGTAGGATTGCTAATATGTGTTTCCCTTGGGTTCAGTATATGTGGATAGAATCCTAGAACAGTTTGGTTTGGAAGGGATCCCAAATGTCATTTAACTCCAGCTCACCTGTCATGGGCAGGGACAACTTCCACTAGACAAGACTGCTCAAAAATAGAGAAATCTTACTTGACTACAAGGTGTGATTCAGGACTTTTGGTAATCCACTGAGCCAGAGATGTTGGGCAGCACCTGCACAGCATCCATCCATCTCTACCCATTTGTCTGTGACTGACCAGCTCACAGCCACACCACACCAACACATCTGCAGACTTCAGCCTGTTCACTTCAAAGCCATTTCAAATGCTTTATTTGCCTAATGTGTAGGTTGCTCCTAGATGCACCCAGCTTGTGCATCCATGGCTCCTCCTGAAGTCGCAGTAACACTGTGTGCTTGTGCCTGCACAGGCTGTACCCATTCAGAACAAATGCTGTGTGAATTTACTGTCAGCCCACAACATTGCTGGAAGTTTCTCAGCAGTGTGAGTTTGCATTGCCAAAGAAGACTTTTTTTATTGATTTCAACAGAAATGATAACTGTAAATATCTCTTTCGGGTAAAAAGCAGATCATCCCAAAGTAAAAATGTGGCTGGTTGCTATGGTAGTCTACTAGATTGTGGGAAATATGTGGGATTCAGTGCAGGAAATGAGTTCATGTCTCCTCAGGCAAGAAAAGCTTGGACTGGCCATAGCTTCATCCTAGGGTCAATGATTTTAATCCCCCACATTTTCTGAAATGGGCACGCTCTTTTTTATCCAGCTACTTGACTGATTGCAGATATTTGTGTCAACTCAAATCTGAAAACTTTACCACTGAGCCAAATCCTGCAAGAAAAAGTTTGTATTTTTGTCTTGCAGACAGAGATAACCTTTATCTTGGTCTTCTTAGAATACAAGGTTTATATGATAGCTGTCCTTGTCCTCCAGGCCACCAATAACTCCTGAGCCTATGAGAGACTCCAGCCCAGATTGACAGCCACTCTGTATTTTACACCAGCTACTGGTTTTGCACACACAAAAGGCAGGACTAATCAGAGTGTCTCTTGCCTGCCAAGATTTCATGGGGAGGACCAGCCCATACATTAGTTGGAACAAGCCCAGGGCACAACACGGACTCAAAATCTGCAGGAAGTTTGGATTTATAAATTCTGCAGGTCACACAGCAGCTTGTGAGGCGGGAGGGAGATGTGGACAGGCAAGGAGGGATTAAATATTCTGCTTTTGGAGAACCCCTCGAAACAGCATGTAAAGCAAATCCTCTGCTCTGCAGAGCTTCCTGGGAAATGACTGTCCCAACATTTATCACAGCTTATCTCTGGTGCAGTGTCCTTTCAGCGCGCGCACTCCGCTGCCCAATCAGCCCACCAAGCTGTGCCTTATCACAGCCCTAATCCCTCTCCTCCTCACTCTGGAGGAGCAGATAAATGGGAGGCAGGTGTGCTGCATCCAGCATGTTAACTGAGCGAGTGCTCCCCAAATCTGCTTCTTCAGCTCGGCCTTTTATCTTGTCTTTAACACCAAGCAGCCACCGCTGATAACAAGCAGATTAAAAACACTATCAGATTAACATTTTTATGTAATAAATGGTCAAGAACCTCACATTAAAAGAGTATCTTTCCTGGCATTAAACATCCTTCACTCACCCAGGAAGCCTTTATCAGCTTGAACCTGCTCTGCTCGTTGCATAATAAATCTCCGAACCCTGATTTCATCGTAAGGAAATTCTTCATGAGGACAGCAGGGAACTAAATGGATGACTGTGTTTGAAGGAGAAATCAAGCAAAAAGATTAAAGTGCTGGTCTTCTTTAGTTTAAAACTAACTTTGTGCTAAATCTTTTATCTGAGGGATTGCTTAGTTTGGATGTTCCACGGTGTGGCACAGATTTTTGCTTTCTCCAGGGCAGTTCAAATTTAGCTCAGGTCAAATTTATGCCAGATAAAATATTTTTCTTAATGAAAAGTTTATTAATTTTTCTTCAAAAACACATCTCTGATCCATTCTTACTTTCCAAAATGTTAACATTACTAACAGCACTTTTGCTACATGTGTTTATCTTGCATATTTAACCTTTGACAGTTTCTGTGTCTTTTGTTTACTAACAAAGTATTTCTCAGGCCAAACACTGGACTTCAGAAAAGTGGAAAATCTGGAAAAAAAACTACTTTGATAAACATGGCTACGGTAAATGTTCCACAGAAAATCCTGTGGAAAATGAGCAAAGGTCATTCCAAACCCTGTCAAATGGAAACACACTTGCAATTTCACTTGGCTGGCAGCAGCCTTACCAAGAAAATGTACTAACAACATGAATCTATTTTTTTCAGGGTAAACCCTGAAAGATGGTCATAGCACTTGCCACTAACTCACATTATTCTGGTTGTAAGAGAAGCAAGACTAGGGAGGAAAGAGGCATAAGAGAAAAGGACTCCTTTTATCTTAGCACAATCCCAAATAATGAGGGCAAGGAAGGATGTTCAAGGACTGACATTTGCACCACAAGTGCTGCACCTCTGATAGACAAATATGCTTCTGAAGTTCTGGGATCCCTAGATAAGCATTAAAGACAATCAATGAATAAAAAAGAAGATATGTTTAAAGATTTTTCATTCTTTGACAGCCTGAACAAATGTAAAATTTTCTTACAGGGAAACACTGTGGGTTTTCTCCTGCAGTATGTCCATGTTAAAATATGAGATTTTCAACAATAACTGTCCCAGAAAGAGTTTTGTATTCATTCCATGCTTTTTTGGTCTTCAAGACCACCCTTGAAGATAATGTTCATCTTACTTTAGTCAGATTGACAAGTTGCTTGACTAGTGCTGCCTGATAGATTTGATTTTCAATCCGAAGATTTTTTTTAAATTTTTTTTTAATATAGTACCTGAAGGAATCTGACTTATACTTCCTCTATAGGATACTGGGAAGCTTCTACCCTTTACTTTACAGCTGTAAAACACTCAGACTCACTCATTAGCAATATTCTTATACAGAGTTCTTCAAACTGTTTGTAAACTCTAGTAGATTGCCATTAATTTTTTATTTTTTTTTTTTTAAATTCAGATTTCACAGACACTCTTAGGAGAAGAATAAATCATCATTACTGAATCACAGAAGAACAGAATCACAGAATGGTTTGGGTTTGGGTCTGGTAGAAGGTGTCCCTGCCCATGGAAGGGAGATTGGAACTCATTGATCTCTAGGGCCCCTTCCAATCCAAATCATTCTATGATTCAATGATTAATAAACAAATTAGAAAACTTTTCATATGCATGTCCATATAAAATGTATAGGGACCCAAGCAAAAGGTTGTTTCGGTATTTTTAGCAAAATATACACTGCATTCAGTTATTTGTGTGTAAATCTTACAAAATGCTCCAAGGGTTGGTTTTGCAGCCCACATTCACACTGATTAAAACCTCTCAGAGAAACTGCAGTGGAACATATTTCCCGCTGACTAACATCATTTTGGGGAAGCAAGAAATTCCCGGGTAATAATTGATAACACCTACTAGAAGCTCATTTTTTAGTAAAGCAATGATATCAGACCCACTTGATGGTATTTTAACCCCTATCATTTCAGAATGAAATTGAAAGGAGCCAGGCTTTTGTGTGCAGAGCACCTTTCATCCACCCAGATCCTGCAGTATTGTGCAGACGTAAGTGATTGCACGAACGATGCGGCGATTCAGCGCAGCCAACAGCAAAGTTCAGCAACAGCCGAGGCCGAACAAAGAGGCCACGCACAGAAAATCCAAACAAAGGCCATGAGGCACTAATGATTCTACAGAGGAGGCGCTTTTATTTTTAGCGTGAAAGGATACTGGGGAAGGAACAGAAAGGTTAGGCATGGAGATTCCAGCAAGTAGGAGCACAAGGGGCTACATGGCCAGGCAGAAAGTGATGATTGGGCAGGAAGACCAAACAATGGAAGTGCTCTCAGCAGCAGATGCCAATTTCCAATAAATTCAAGCATCACATAGGGTTTTAGCCACATGACTCCTATTGACTTTAATAGGAGTCATGCAGCTAAAAAACCCTCATTGCTTGGAAAGTTGCTTATTAAAAAGTGAATACGAAAAATTAATTTGAGACAGGCGGGTTATTCTGAAAGATCTGGCTTGGAAATACCGTGAGTTATGCCAGCAGAGAATTTGGCCCAGTAGTTGCAGCATTACCCTGGACACCTTTTTCCACTTGATATTGTACATGTGCCTTCTCCAGTATTAGTTACCGGATAAAGAGGAATGTGAGCTCAGTTGACACTTTGGTTGACTGCCAAATAGAACTTAATAGAGTTAATAGACACTAATCCTGATTTAGAATTTTTCAGGGTTTGCTCCATAAATTACTGTGGCCACTGTGTGTTTAAATACTGCTTTTAAAGAGGAAAAGTGTAATACAGACGGCTGAGCGCACCCAGGCTTACACTATTCCTTGCAAATAGCATTTCTGGAATCTGTCTAAGACATTGTTATATAAAGAGATGTTCTGTATTTTCGAGCTCTTGTAACAGCAGTTGTCATTCACCAAAAATTTCTGTCCCAAAGGAAAGATAGCCTAAAAACAAACTTGCAGGGTTTTTTATCTCCATTTTCATTCCCACTTTCTACGCCAAGCCAGACAAGAAGAAAATGGAAAGATGTGAGCACAGAATCAGTCAAATGTTTTCAAATGGGATATTAGATTAAAATAAGCATAAACAGCAATTAGAGGGACAGCAACTTATTAAAGATCCAATAAAGAATATATAAATTTCTACCAGGCTATCCTCAAAATTCCTGATTAAAAAGATCCTCAAGATATAAATGAGCTCAGTTCATTCTTTAGTATTTTATGTCATATATGCATCTATCATTTCCAAAGTTTGTTGCTGATAAGCTGAGAAGAAGAGAATAGTTAGGTTCAAATATATTTTGTTACATGGGCTGGACAGTCTCTGGATAAAAAAAAAAATTCCCAAAATTTGTATCTAAGCCCTTTTGACAACAAGCAACTCTGCAAAGATACACCAGTCCAATGCAATCTCAACTGTTTAACACGCAGATTTCTTACCTGAACTATGATAAGGAGCCTAATAATTTTATTGGGGAGGATCTTATAAGTCAGGTATTAAAAGCAGCTGGAATAATGAGTATCCTCACACTCATATCATGGCAGCCACAGCAGGTTTTTTACAATATAGGACTTCTGCAAAATGTTGCCCAACTTTTTTTTTTTTTTAACAAATCAGGTTCAACATAAGAATACTGAATTCTAACATCTATGGCTCATCTATGCCTTGTTCGATTTGTATGCAACCTAAAACATAAAAAGTTTATTTAAAAAAAAAAGTGTTAAAGTTGTTTTCTTCTGTTTAACTGTTTTCTCCTACTTAACTCCTCAGCAATAACACTAATGGTCAAGGCAAATTTGGCACCTTAGAAGCTTCAGCACTTAAATCAGCTTACAGTTAGGAGATGGAAAAAGACTAGAGTGTTTCAGAAAGCTCATAATTTCTCCAGCAAGTTTCAGTTTGTTTGATACTTTAAGGAAGATCTAGGATTACACAGGGTAAGGAAATGGCCTGAGAGTGAAAACAGGAGGACAATTTGTATGAGTCCCTTCCTTGGTGATAAAAATTAATTCAGCTGTATAGCAAAAGAATTAAAGGATATGTACACACACAAGAGAGTGTGCAATGCAGTCCCACATTTATAGATCAAACTGATATTAAAAATCTAAGGCAGGCACCTTCAAAAGGAAGCCATGTGAAGAGCCCAGAAATGAGCCCTGCTGATATTATCATGTCCAAGAAATGGATGATGCATCCTTTCACTGTACTGACATTTCCACTGGCATAAACAGCATAGGATGTAGAAAGTCTGTGAGATAACACTGAATCCTGAAAAAATGTCTTCACTCACCCATGGCACCTATCCATATCTCTCTGATTCCATGTTTTTTGGTTAGTACATTGGCTCCTGTAAATGTAACTTGCTTCCCCCCTCTCCCCAGGATTTTGGATGACTAACTTCCCCCTCTGAGTAGGAGCACTAGCTTCTGAACATGAAAATGCTAAGCATGACAACTACCTCCTTTCAAATACCAGCACAAGGGTTGCCAATGTGCAAAAGGAGTTTCTCATCTGGATTTCTGGCCAGGCTGAGGCCAGAAAGGATGACCTATGGTAGCTCTGCCCGGACATCAGCTTTTCTCAGCACCCACTCCCATGAGGATAAGAAATTGGAGTCCTCCACAGAAGATGTTTTTTTAAGCTGCTTTTCTCTGGTTCTTAACCTTGCAAGTCAGGACAGAAGCCCCACCAGAATAATATTGCTCACTCATTTTTTGCAACACAGCAGAGGTGGCCAAGAGGCGAGGAGGAGGCAACAGAAGGCAGGAGGCAAGAGGGAGGAGGTGCAGTCAGAGATTTTCTGAAACTTTGCCATGTTGGATCCTCTTGGGATAGCTGCAGTAGTCCAGTTCCCCATAATGCACCTCATTACTTAACATACAAATACAAAAACCTGCTGCATTTCATCATTAAATACAAGCTCCATAAAGTGTCTCAGTGAACATGGTGTGTGCTTATTTTTCAATTCACAGTTGTGATGAGAAGCCTGAATTGTTTTGATTCCATATTTAAGATGGTCTTCCCAAGGGATTTCAAGGTCTTCAGCATTAAGACAACTATGTGATTTTTAAAAAAAAAAAGCAGGGAAGAAGCAAGGATCCTAATATACCATCCTGTGGCAGGTGGGTGCAGAAGGATATTTTCTGCCCTCAGATATCTTTCTTTGTATCAGTAAAAATGTAATACTTAAAAAGCAAAAATAAAAGGGAAGAAAGAAATCAAACCACACAAAATGAGCGATGGTACCCCAGGGACAACAGGCAAAATATGTCTGAAGTCCTGAAATATGTTAATTGCAAATCAAAGAAGAAAGCACAAACCAATGAAGCAGTGATCCTCTGCAGGTTTCAGCTGACACCTGCATTTAGCTTCCTTATTTTTTTCCACCTTAATGAACATATGGAGGCTGCTCTATAAAGGGAGCAACATGTCATACACCCTGTAAGGAGTTTTGCACAGTTGCTGAAATGAAACCGAATAAGTGGTGCTATAAACACCTTTCATTAATCACCCAAACACTGCTATGACACTTAAGTTAGCAGTTTGATTATTAAAAGCCCGTGTTCGTGGATTTCTTGTTCGTGCAAATGTTACCCTATTTCAATAAAACATTAGGCAAACAATGTGTCAAAAGAAAATTAATCAGTCACCAGTGCCTTGCTTCCTTTTCCTTTTGGTTTTTTTTTTGTTTTTTTGTCTTTATTACTTTAAGGAGAAATATCCTTAAAAACTAAGCATAGGCTTTGTATATATTTGGCTAAAATCAAACAAAGGACTAGAAATAAGGGAGTTCAGGCCTTCTTGCACAACCATATGGAGAATCTGAGGGATTCTGTGAGCCTGAGATATCCCAGAGCTGTGTGCCTTGAGGCTCACTTTTGTATCCCCAGAACTCCAGAAAAGCTGAAAGGCACCACTCAGTGTTGTAATATACAAAATAATAGAGAAAATTCAGAGCTTTCCAGCTGAGGGTGAGACAAGTCCATGAATCCTTTCTTGTCTGGGTCAGATGAAATCTCTGACCCTCCTCAATCCTTTACTACCTTCCTTCTTCTCATCTTCTATCCCACAGTCCTTATGCTGTTTGGGGAGTATTTCTAGGTTGTATCCCATTTACTGGGAAATGCAGAACATTTTAAAACCTGGAGTTACTCCACGTTCCCTGTTGCTAAAGCAGTCCATGTGCCCAAACTGTGCTGAAGCAGAGGATGCCAAAAGTCTGAACATCTCGGTGAGCTGAGGTTTCCCAGGGCCACAGATGACCTGAGCTTCTCTCAGATAATCTGGCAGGAGGCCAGGCTCGTTTCTGATGGAAACCTGCCTTAGTATAATTTCTAAGAAGAGAAAGAAAAGGAGATATTTTCTCACAATCCCATATTTAAGAAGAATTGGCGTTTTTCCACCAGAGCCTGCTTTTCCTGGAAATTCATAGCTGCAAAAACCTACTTGAAAAACTGGATGAAATCAAAATGTCAGGGCACAATTAGTAGTCTGTCTAATAGAAACCTCCATTTACTGGGATAACTACCAAAAAAAATAGACACAGAAACTCACAGATATTTTGTTTGCATTAAATTATTAGTTTATAATAAATTTACTTTATTCAAAATGAGACATCTAATAAGCATCTACATAAAATATTATTTTAAAACTTCTTATCACAGTTGTGTCTATTTGTATTCCCCAGGAAAAGCTGGATAAGCCCAGAGCTCTGAATGTTACTGCAGGCATCTAAATTGTTCTTGGTTTTCCTGCACCTGTGATTTTTTTGGTCATTTTTAATGTATCTTAAACATCAAAAATATCCCAGTTTGCAAGGTTATCTAGGCAGCTAAGAGAAGTGATGGCCATAGTTCAAAACTGGATTACTGCCTCGTGAGGATTCCCTAAAGAAAATGGAATCTTCATTGTGGCAATAATAGGAAATATCAGATTTCAGCAGATCTGTGTAGTTACCAAGGAATTGTACTTCTTCCTTCTTAACAACTGTCAAAAGGGAAAAGATTGCTCTGGATTAGCACCTAGAAGCATTTTTAATGGATGTATCACTGTAAGAGCTGATTGCATGCAGCAGGATGGAATTTGTCTTACAAGCCAAGGTGGATCATGTCCATGAGTCTGACTGCTGCATGTAAGCAGCTGGGGAATATTCTAGAAAATCTTGAATATCTGACCATCTTATTACACAACAGAGGATCTGCACATTTATTCTTGGACAAGGTCTCAATGTTATTTGCTCATACAAAATATGAATGCACAGTTTCACAGGCAATCTGTGTGTTCTCCTTTGTTTCTTAAGCTCAGAACTTGTTGGGTTTTCGTTGGGTTTTTGTTTTTTTTGTTTGGGTTTTTTTAATTATCTATGTGTTTGGATATATATCATATCCAAGGAGCCCACCTTTACAGAATGCAGCTTCACACTGGGGACTTCCTTGCCTCCCTGCACAGCTCAGTGGCAAACCAGTCCTTCTGGGGCAGCCTGGAGAGGACATCCTGGAGAAGAGTTCCTGGAAAGCCTCATTAGTATCACTCCCCCAGTATATTGAGTCTCAGACAAAGATTTTGATGGCAAGAAACAGCAAGGTCTTCCTCAGTGTCAGTGAAAGCCAGGGAAGACAAATAATTTTTCCTTGCCCCCAGTCTTTTGCCTTTCAGATCACTCTATAATTGTATTTCTGTGTTTAGCTCTGCTAGTTTAAGCATCTTGGGGAAGCTAAGTTAGCACACATGAGGGACCTTTTGCTACTTTTGTTTTGTGAACCCTACAGCAGTCAAGCAACTTTGACTTTCAGAAACATTTTTCACTTTAACTCCTGGTCAAATAAAGTGTAGACTGAAGTGCTCAGTGTGTCAACCTATCAGACCTAAAGTGTTAATGAATGGATCTTGTGGACTTCTTTGAGGATGTTCACCAAAATGTACATAAGATCATACACAGAATCTTAAGAAGAAACAGACACAGCACTTTCAAATCTGTGACTGATGGTACAAGACCGTTCTTCCATACCTCAGGGACTGACAGGTCTTTTGGCCATAATCTATGTAATTCAGTGTGACAGTTCAGGCTTCTAAGAGAAGGTAAATTATTTACTTCCATGAGAATTTTACCAATATTCCATATTCCAAATAATACCAAAACATATACACTTGAGAAAATATATACCTATAAATTCAATGCTTTAAAATGCTGCCTTCTATCCACCTATATAATTTGTCTTTAATTTATAGGGAAAAAATAGAACTGCAAACAGAGCCAGGAATGATTTATGCCACATCTAGTGCTTGCAACAATATAGGAAAAAATGGTATGACATTCAGCAGATGCTGTTTGGGTGTCAATTTTTCTGCCTTAATAAGATTAACTTGTAATTTACAAATTACTGACTTTGTAGATGTGGTGCTTAGTGGTTTAGAGGTGACTTGGCAGTGTTGGGTTAATGGTTGGACTCGATGATCTCAAGGGCCTGTTTCAACCTAAATCATTCTGTGATTCTCTGATTCCACAACTCCCACACAATTCCTGGTAACACTCTCATTAACCCTATCCAAACAAGGAGAATAATATAAGTTGCTCCTGCCCATCCTCTGTCTTTAGTAAAACCCTGAGATATACTGGCAACCATTTAAAATCAACCCTAAAGCCATCCATTCCTAATGATTCAAAACTGACAGATTTATTCATATACCTCACCAGACACACTTAGCCCCGGAGGGCCTTGGAACATTTTCTTCATAGATCTTCGGGGAATTTATGCAAATGCCGAGTTCTCTACTTAAGAGAGTTTCAGGAGTGCAATAACAAGGATGGTATAGCTCAGGAACTGTGATGCAGAGAAAGATTTCATTACACCTGCCAATATTAAAACTGGATCTTGCCTGTATAATGAGCACCCATTTTTATGGCAGTAAATTTGCACTGGAGAGTTTTTGGGATTAGGTTATGTCAGTCCTTTTCAGAATCACTTCTGAAGGCAGGAGAGCAAGGCCTGCTGTTGACAGCAGAGGTGGACACATCGTGCTCTGAAAATAGTATATTCACTATAGAATTTCACCCTGATTTTTTTCTAAAAGCCTAAATATTTCATGTTGATGTCTTGTGGGTGTCTTACTCCAAATTTATCTGATTTAAAGCAGAATTCTGTGAACAATTAAATGAAATCAAGATCAATCTACTGATGACAGCAAATTTGTACTCCAGTTTACTTCAGTTTCCTTCTTTACTTATGAACTGAATGTTCCTCTAAAAGCAGTACTTTGAGAAGCTTTTCCCATGAAAAAGCTTGGTTGGAAAATGTAACTGAAGGATGTGCATTTCTGTTGCTATAGGTACAGGTTGCCAATTAACAGAGCTCTTTTCAGAGAAGGATCTGAAAACTTGACAACAAACTTGAGGTTACCATGACATCACAAAACTCACTCTTCCCAAATATTCACAAACAAGAAATTTTTTAAAAAATATTAATCAGAAAATTTCTTACTGATCCCTTCTATATAAGTGATATACAGAACTCAAGGGAAGGAGGTAAATTTTTAAAATACATTTTAAAAGAAGAAGGAGATGCAGTACAATTAAGCAGTTGAAGATTTGAGAAAGGCTGAGGACAAGATGACCCAGACCATGTATTTTATATGTATTTTTTTTAATAAAGTGCTCCATAAATGGCTCCTGACTAAAGCTGACATTCACTGCTGTCTGAGCAGAGATGTGGTAAAAAATGAGCTCCCCAAAAACCTCTTTGATTCATATAATCCTTGAACAGTTTGCCCATTAAACTGTCTTTGTTCATTTCTAATATTCCTGATAAAAATTCAAACAAATGTACCATGTCATTTCCTTATCAAGAAGGGAGAACAAAGTTATTGGAGTAAAGTGACCCATCTGCAAATCCTGCTGCACTGGAGACTCAGTTTATCACTTCCATGAAAATCTCACGCTTCTGGCAGGTGAGGAAATTATAATAAACAAAATCAGGTCCCACTTTCAAAAGGAAATCTGACACTCTTTTTCCTCAGTTTCAATTGCCCTGAACCAAAAATGTACAAAAAAAATATTTAAAATATGCAAAATTATTTTATTAAATGGGCTTTTTATGCAAAACCACTTGTTTGTTTCCAGTCCCCTCTAATTGAAAAGTTTGAAATGAGTAAGAAAAATACAAATCAAAAAGAGGAACTTTTCCCCAGATACATTCTTGTGTGAAAAACATTACTGCATAAAACCCTGTGTATTATTAAATAGAAGGATTTTAACCTCAAATTCCTCTTAAAATTGGATCTAATGTTTAACTTCTAATTCAACAAGTTTTAGTGCATGAAAACTAATTATATCTAAAATGCTTTTCTTCACCACCATTCTGATTCTACATAGACTTATATTTTTGCTGTCTCTCAACTACAAGAATTATCCTACTGAATCAATGAAATTGGTCCTACGTTAAAAATAATGTCAATATATGTGAATTTGGCATCTTAAAAAAAAGGATTATAGCAATATTGTCAGGCATTTATTATCATGTCTTTTTGACAAGAATTTGAAATGGAGATTAAATATTCTTAGACTTTTTTTTAATAGTGCTATTGTCTTTTTCTTTAATAGTTATTTTCCTTAGGATTTAGCTCAGCTTTTTTTTTTTCCTGTTGCACTCACTCAGGGCAGCTATCATATCATAGCCAGGAAAGATAATTGAATGAAGAATTGATTTTTATTGCCTGTAATAAAAAGCAGTTCTTATTACTTTTACAAATTACTCATAATTACAATTGTCTAGAGAATGCCTTATCACCCTGAGTGGAGTCGAAATAAGCTGGATGCACAATAGTACTTCCATGTCTGTGATTTAAAACTTGTGTTCTCATTAATGGCAATGTAAATTAGTACTATGGCAAATTAAGTTCGTATCATTTTACTGGACAGATTCTAATACTGCTGGGGAAGAATCTTAAACAGACATGCAATTTATTTCTGAGTGGCACCATTCCTGCTGGAGCACGTGCACAGAGTCTAAGACATTTCTTTAATTATTAAGTTGTGCAAGTTACACCTCATGAAACATTTTGATTATGTCTTTTAGAGCCCAAGTGTTGGAAACTCTGGAGTGCTATAAGCAGGTATCTGATTTGTCCCATTGCAGACATGCAAAGCTAGTTTCAGCATTCAGATTGCTCTCATTAGCTACAGCAGATACTTATTGAATGGCCTTTACTGAAGTCTCGTCTTTAAATTTCACAGAAAAGCAGCAGCAAGTTTGCACCTGGCACATCTGAGTTGTTTTTCTCTTGTTTATTAGGCAGTAAGGCAAATAGAGAACATATCTGGCTTTTTTCCCGTCCTTTTTTTTTATTCTTTTTTTTTTTTTTTCAAAGTAGAACAGGTAATTCTGGGTCAATTTAATATACTTGGTCTGTTACAGGACAGGGACAGAAAAGTTGGAATTAAGCAGAACCTCTCTCAGCTCACTAAAGAAAAATGAATTGTTAAAAATCCCCTGGACAGTCAGTCCTCGTTAACTTCAGTCACAGAGGTTTATGACTTGCTTAAATGTGTTATTCAGATAAATCAATCTTGATTATAAAAAAAGTTTCTTCCAGGAAGAATGAGAACCAGTTTGGGAATGAGAGGTGGATATTTCTTCTTATAAACTTTTGTATGGCTGGGAAATATCTGGCCTTCCCTTGATGTTGTTGAATAGTGTGACCATAAATGCAGATTAATTTTCTGAGGATCGTTTTGATGATAATTTAGATTTGCTAGTTATTTTCATATTATACTTTATATTTTATATGTTTTTACTTGCCCACTTAAAATTTACCACCTTTAAGGTAAATCTTTATTCTTGACAGTACAGTGCAAACTTGGATTTAAGATTATTTTTTATCAATCTACAAGTCCCATTCATCCACTAGAACCTGCCTAAGGATATAATCAACAATTTAAAGAGCAGTTTATACATTAAAATAGCATTTCAGATATCCAGACATATCCTAACCACACTGTTCAACACAAACATGTAACATAGGCATGTGTTGGGCATGAGCAGTTATTCAATACCAAAATTAAATTATGAAAGTCTTTATTAATGTATATGGTGTTTCCAATGGTCTGTGCCTCAGGCATTGTTATCAATAAGAACATTTTCTAGTTTTGACAGTAAAAACCCCAGTTTACAACATCAAAATGAGGGAAAATAAAAGACCAACTCAGATTATTCTGTGGATTTGTGAATATATGATTTGTAAATCTTTTCTCACAATTTCCCACTTGAAATTTCAGGGAAGAAATGCATATGCAGATTTACTCAATAAACTCTTGAAATGTCATTCTACACTCAACAAGAGAGCTTTTTACTGCTAATATTAATGGGAAAAAGGGAACTATAACCTTAGAGAGAAGTCCAATAAGTCCTGGGAACCTCAAGGGAAACAAACTTCTCCCTTGCTGGATTCAGCAGAGCACTGTGGACTGCAGCTCCTTCCAAGATTTCCCTCAGTAGCCTGCTGCTCTGCATCCCTCATGCATGGAACATCTGAAGAGACAACTCTTTCTTATTCCCCATGGGCCCAACCCTCAGTTATTCCCCATGTTCACATGCCACCAGGCTGTCAAGAAACATAAATCATGTCAAAGCCATCACACACACTTAGGTTTCAGTTTGCACTGCAGTCTAGATTTCCAAGTTGCTTATTTTCCATCCTGAGCCTACAGTGTCCTAGGCAGGCAAACTGGGAGGAGAAGATCCTCATGGTGGGGTTGTTACACTCAGGTTCTGTCTTTACATGTCCTGATGATGTAACAGCATTGTCAAAACTTCTCTTGCTGTGTCAGTCCCAAGGATATTTGTTTTCAGTAGACTCCTTGTGAAGGAGTTCTGCACCCACTGGTGCAGTAACAGGAAGTCATGGGGAGATGAAGTTCGCCCTTAGATGGAACCATGGAGTGGGTTTCTGTCTGAGAAGACCAATGGAAAAACTCTCTGGAAAGCTAAACATTTCTTTAAGAAGCCAGACTGAGACTGAGGCTTCTATCAACAGAACAGTGATTAGCTCAAAAAGAGAAGGTGACGAATTTACCCTTAGAGAAAGGCCTCAACCAGCTAGGGCTGTGAGATATACTTTTGATTTTTAAGATGATTTTCACAAGATGCTTGGATGGCTGATGACCATGGAATGCTTCAGTGTTCACAGACTCCTGCTAGCAGGGCAGAGCTGAGTGTCCAGCAGAAGTCCTGGGGCCACCTCATCAAGGGATTCTCACACCTCTGGCTCATCCCACTTCCAAACAAAGACCTGGTGGCATCATCCAAGATGTAATCCTCCCAGACCTCTCCAGGCACAGCCAGGCCTCTTCCAAACCCCAAGAGATGGCTTTGGTGAGTACATTCTGGTGAAGGGAACAAGAAGAGGGGGCCTGTGAAAGAGGGGCACATGGATCTTGCCAAAGGACCAGATGTATGTGGCACTTTGGACATGACAAGTGCAGCAACAGCATGTTCCCTTTTCTCTTAAAACTTCCCACGATCATTTCAGGAACTGATGCCCACAGAACTGATTGCTCAGGACCATTATCTACTGTTACCATTACCACTAAAACTTCAGCAATCCCTGTTTGCATATTGATGTGATATATGTGATATATCTTCTGATATATCATATGTGATATGTGATATATCTTCTGCCCTCCTAATCATGCAAATGAATTGCATGGTTGTTTTTTTCTTTTTCTCACAGATGTATAGAAAGGAGAGACATTGATCCAGGACACTTCATCATGCAAATTCCAGATAAATTTGACTTGCTCAAGTGGACCAAAAGCAAATGATCTAGCAGAGAAACTTCCACCAGAGGCCTGAAGTGAGAGCCTTCACTCAAAAGGACTATGGAATCAACCTAATAAAGTCAGCTGACAGCAGCCTGGATCTATGAGAAGTTCTTGGCCTTTGGATGTAGGACAAAAAAGCCAGAATGAAACTTTTAAGTGCTGGACAGTCCCAGAGATACTACCAGTAGCCCTTGTGATAGGGAACAAAGCTCCATGATCCTGCAGGAATTCTGTCCAGTGAAACCATTTTCAGTATTTTGGACTGGCCTCCGACCAATACAAAAATGGGGATAGTTCTCCTCCTCCTCCAATGACTGTGATGTGTGGGGAAAACACATATTTGTCTGCAACAGGACGCATGACTGCTGGTTTTTTTCCCTCAATGATGTAATACCTCCACAATTATGATCATTCCATGTTCTTAATGCTCTCGTATTAGGCCAATTCACCAACATTTACTGTTCATGAGCAAAAAATAAATGTGTTTAATTTTGTTGAAAGTGTGTGTAGTTCCTTAACTCTGTGTTTCTCTGGGCCCTTCCGAATTCTCATACCATTTGAACCATTTTGCTAACTAGAAAGCAGATGAGAAGCTGATCTACTCCAGTGGACAAGAGAAATTACTGTTGCTAACAATCTTTTCTATAAATATACCCATATATCTCTACATATTTTTACACCTTACATAATATTTTTAAATACAAATTATATTATGAGGATAGCACTTAATCACTGCAAAACTTGAGTAAAGGGGTTTCAGACATTCAGGGATTTGTCATCTTTAAGTGGCCCTCAGTCTTCTACAAACAAATTTCCATCTTTTTTCTCTTTTCTTCTGCTTCCCTTCACTTTTTTCCCCAAACATTTCTGACTTCCCTATAGGGTTCCCTTGGCTCCCATTACTGCCTTCTCAAAGGACAGTTCCCTCCACTGTGTCAGCTCATTCATCCATGCTCTGCATAACTCATAGTGAACCTGGAATATGGCAAATTTAGCTCTTTCAGGCTTGAAGGCTACACTTTTTTCAGATTTTATGTAATGTTGGGTAAGTAGAACTACCCCACCCCACAACTTTTAACTTGTACCAGTGATAACACACACTGGAACTCCACGGAATGTGAGAGAATGAGAAATTCCCACACTCTTCTCAGTTATTTTATTGAAAAATGGATATGGTAGTATAGACCAATATTTTATTGCCTGCTGCCATGAAAAGTCAGTCTTGAAAATCTTGTCATCTGCTTTCTGTATTTACAAAATTTCTTCTTCACCGCCTCCCACTTCCAGCTCCCAAGATAAGAGCAATATTGTATTTCTTTTTAAATGTAAATTATTTATTCTTGGACAATAGTCAAGTAGGATGTTGCAAGTAGATACCACTTTTTTAAAATAGACTGAACCATCCAACAGCAGAAATCAAAATTAAATAATAAGAATCACTGTCAAACTGTTCATATTGTTTATTCTTCCCTTTGTCTTCACTGACCCTTTAGAGGAAAAGTTCTTCATAGAAAGGCTTATCTAATATATATCCAATTATTTCTTAAATAGTGTTCTGGAGTGTATTTCATGATCAGTTGTGATTAGTGTTTTAATTAAACTTTTGTAGGGTTTCTGCATGAAAATATAGCCAGTGAGACAGACATACTTGTTCTATGGGAGGTGATTGACAGCAGGGAACAGATTGACTTGGCGTGTTAGTAAGACTCATTAATCTTCTTCAAGTACATACTGGGAAAACACGGAGTTCTCTCAACAAGCTGTTACCAAAACAGAGTTTCTGGTTGAAGAGTAGCTAAACTAATGGTACCAGGAGAAGTTGTAAGCAAAGAGTGAGATGCTCTTGCATGATGAAGCATTGTAGTCTGGGGGGGGTTTGTCACTGTGTGTGCTTTAATATTTAGAAGAGGGTAATGGATGCTTAGAAGTCAATCCATTATCACTTAGGTTTGAAGCTTTGTGCTGTGAGTACAAAGCTGGATCTTTGACATAGGAATCTTGTTTTAGATATTATGTTATTAATTTTATAAATTTTATAAAGTAATTATATAAATTTTATTTATTTTAATAATTTTATGCTGAACAAATATGCTGCTTCTCAAAACATTGTTTGCTTCCTTCCTGTTGTACGAGGATGCCCTGTTGGAGAATCAAGCTAATTAGAGTGGAAGAAATTGAAGTTTCACTTAGTATTTCTGATCTGTTTCTCAGTAGACTTTTAACATCATTTATATATGATATGTATTAGACAGTTTTCATTTTTCTTGTACTGAATACTTAGGAGGAAAGATTGTTTTGATTTCATTTTTTTCTGAACCTTTAAATTACTTAATAGCTAATATTTTAACCACAGACTATATGTGGTAATTCTCTAAAATCTATTCTTATAATTTTTATCCGTGTAACTATGAGTATATAATCTGAAAAAAAACTCTTTTTATCACAGAATTCAGAAAATTATTCCAGCTGTGGTGTTATAAAGTGAGACATATAATGAGACATTTTAAGGGACCTATGTGCACGTACACCATTATATTTATGACATGGCCCTGAAAACTATCTGTAATGCAGATGCAACCAATGCAAATAACATCATTTTGAAAAGGGCTATGAACATGTTTTTTATTCCCTCAGCATATGACAAAATTCCCTCAAGACAGCAGAAGTGCTCAAGACAGCAGTGGCCATAGGGAGGAAATGAGGCCTAAGTTCTTTCCAAAAGTCTCTTTCCCACATAATAAATTAAATTTACCTCCCAAGCCAAAAAAGCTAAGATGATCTGAAGAGGTGGTTACAAGTAGTCCGTGAACATTACATTTGTTTTTTAAAGTTTTTTTCTCATTGCATCTCCCTGAAAGTACCAAAGAAACTTACAGAATTCATCATTACCTCAGACATACAACTGAGTTTTCTGATATTTGTTTTCATTTGTAAATTGAAGAACATTTTTTATTGATGCTGTAGATAGTACAGGCAAATTAGATGCTATCAAAAACCCCATAAAACATTCAAAGCAGTGTTAGGGTCTGAATTGCATACAATATATTGCAAAAAAGGAAGTTTTCTCTGCTTTCATACAGGAGGGATTTTCATATACATTCATGGTGTTTGCAGAGCTTTCTTTTCCAGTGAGGTGTCAATGGAATGGTTAAACACTGTAAATCTTATCAGGCCTACAGACACACAGAAGGAAATAACACAGATTGCAACACACTAAAGCATGGGGGATGTAATTGGAGCAAAATGGACTTTGTTAATAGAGGTTTCCTGGTAGCACAACTGCTGTAATATGAATTTTTATTCAAATTTGGTTTAGTAGTTATGCTTGAGGTGTGATGCTCAGTTCTGAAATGTAAAACTGACAGCAAGATACAATGCACAACAGCACTGCACGTTTCCAAGGGAGAAAACATGCTCTGTTTTCTCTTTCATGTTCACACTCTGCTGTGTCTTCCTTGGTCCTCCTTTATTATAGTTGTCTGCAGCTCTTTACATTTCCAAATTTAGGCTCATCAATACATGTCCCTTCAAGAGGAGCAGCATGGGAATTAATTTTAGAAAGAAGGAGAAAAACAAAGGATATTTCAGTAATGTTCATTAGTGCCTCTTTTTGGGATGTTCTGTGGGTTATTATATCCTGCACTTCCATAGATGGACCAACAAAGTTCTTCCACCATCTGGAATCATCAGGCAACACTTGTGTACTCATTACTTTTGAAATTTGGGTCCATGATTTCACTTACCATGCAAACAGCAAAACTCAGATATCTGCAAAGTGCTCTTCAAGCTTTCTTGCCACTGAGTATTGGGGACGGCAAAGAAACTCAAAAATAAGTTTGTTTAGAATGTTTTTGACAATGTTTGGCAAAATGAACAGTCTAATTCATCCTAAACCTCCACAGAGATGTATACATTAAATTTTCATTAAATAAGTTTTAGCAGGAGTAAAAAAAAATAACAATCAGCAAGGACCAAATATGTTCAGTTTACAGACAATGGAAGAATAAAGTTCAAAGTTGCTCACAAGTGTCTATATGGATATTTTTAGTCTATGGCACCTTAGTAAATAACTGATCTTTGTGCTGCTGTTGTCACATCTGTGTTAAAGGACTGGAAAAATTGTGCATTGGGGAAAAAGATCCAACTGTGAAAGGAACCTGCAAGAAAGGTGGAGAAAGACTATTTACAAGTGCATGGAGGGACAGGACAAGGGGGAATGTATTCAAACTGGAAGACAGTAGGTTTAGACTGGATATTATGAAAACATTCTTCCCTGTGAGCGTGGTGGGGCCCTGACATAGGGTGCCCAGAGAAGCTGTGGCTGCCCCATCCCTGGAAATGTTCAAGGACTGGTTGGATGGGGCTTGGAGCAACCTGGGATAGGGGAAGGTGTCTGCAACAGGGGGAAGTAGACAATGCTTAAGGTCCTTTCCAGTCCAGGCCTTTCTGTGATTCTTAAGTGAAAAGTCAAGTTTTGGTCTCCATTTGGACTGATCTGAAAGGATGTTTTTTTCTGCACCTCACAACAATGCCTAATCCTCAATGCTACACTACATCAAAATCAGAGAAGTTGTTAAGAACCTGGCCTTTGCCATTGGGGCAGCTTTACCACAGTCAGACAGTAAAACCCTATTGTCTCTACCTTCTCTGTCCAGGGCTTCATCCAGCCAGAAGTCCAGTGTTCATCTGGCTGGGGTTTGCCCTGCACCTCTCACTTTTTTTGCTATGTGTTGCATCACCCCCTTCCTGCCTTCCCCTTTCACCCACATGCTCCCTTGAATCAGATTTCTCCCTTTGGCAGGTCAATGTTAGGGTCTAGACCTCTCCACCAAAAAGCAGAGAGATTTAAATCCTTTTTTGGACATTGTTTCAACATCTTCAAACCTCTGACTACACTAGACAAGGTTCCTTTGAAGTAAAACATCCAGAGGTAGGCACTGAAGTATGTCCGCAGATCTGAGATTTAGAATCATGGAAACTTTCCCTGAGACCCCACCATATGCACCCAAATAACAAAGGATGGTGATGGTGTTCTGACAAACAAGTTCAGTCAGATTTGATGAAGCCTAAACTGGAGATTTAAAAAATAATTTGGAAATTTCTGTATTCATCCGGTGACATTTGAGAAACCAAAAATGGTCTGTGCTTCTGAAATAAGAAGCTTTATTTGAAAATGTTTAAGGAAGAATTTGTCTTGTACCTTAGATCAGCTTTTGCTACTTGCTGTTTCTTGAGAAATTTCTGTCCAAGATTTCAGACCATTCTTTGTCCTTACTCTTCTTCCTTCACCTCCCTGATCTTCTGTACACTCTGTGAAGCACAGATAGGAGCACTCAAAACAAGCCAAATGTCTGTCAGCCCCTTCACCCACATATGCACTGAATGAAGGTGAATAAAAGAACAAACAATAGCTCTAATGGGGTGCCACAATAAAAGCCTTATAAACCTAAGGGTGATGGCCATCACAGAAAGAAGCTTTTAAATGATGACTAAAAGCATTTCAGAGCCTGAGATAAATGTGGATATGCCAGCAAAAGAGATGCATTATTTAGACATCACTCCAAGAAAGGTAACTGTAAAGCTTTAGGCACAAGTATTGCGGCTTAAACCCTTCAGGACAGGGTTTGAACTCATACCAATCAGTGAAAGAAGCATTAAAACCAATTAAAAATAATATTCTTATATAGGGCACCTGGTGCAGTTAATTGAGCCAAAATAGCTTCAGCAGCACCAAAAGTGCTTGTGCAAAAGCTGTTATCTGAGAAACTGCTGCTGGGTTCTTATACCACTTTCACAGACAGGCAGAAAAGGCTGTTGTACTCATGCAGAAAGTGCACAGTAATGGTTTAGTTATTACCAAATAACTCCTGTATTGCTAATTACATGGAGCATTTTGAATAAATTATTCATATGCAGTTTAACCTTTTTAAAACAAATGTTTTTAATCTGTTTTTAATCTGTTGCAGGCAGCCCCTATTTTGTTCAAGTGCATGCTCCCAGAGTAAATAGTACTGATGCTGGTAACTAACATGGGCTTTTTTGGGGGAGAGATAATTCAAATATCCATTTCTCCCCTCTGTGTGGGTGCCTGGCTATGCTAAATTGTAGCACAGACCATGCAGTAAGTAGATTCAGCAATAAAACTGACTGTATATTAATCGAATGTTGTCTTTGTCACAATGATGGATCATGTACAGTCAAAGATCTGACACCTTACAAGTTAGGAGGGACTATTTCTTCTCCTTACGTGCTCTATTTTTCAATATTCATATGGCAATTCACCTAGAAAATCTCAAAATTGTTGCTTGGTAGACTTGGCAAGTCTGTTCTCACTTGACATTTGAATCACAGTTGAGGTATTATGAAAAGCTGCCTAACTGTCTAGGTGCTGAGCACCTTTGCAATGCAGTGTAAATTATTTTAGTACCAATGATTTATATGTGTTTTCTCTAGTCTTCTGAGTTTTGCTAAGATTAGACTTTCAGTTATTATTTATTTTCACATCTCTGCAAATATAAAAAGTGAATTATTCATTTCTGTGTCATAGCCTCATATGGTTGGGAGGGATCTCAGAGGCTATCTCATCTATCCCCTGCCCTAAGAGGCATCAACAGCAGATGTATTAGTCCTGACAGATGCTTGTTTAAGGTCTTCTCATAGATTTCCAGAGATGGAGTCATCACAGTGCCCCAGACAGTCTGCTCAATGTTTCCCTACCCACAGCTCAAAAGCGGGTTTGTTTAGGTTTTTTATACCCTAATGTCTTTGCTTTGATTGAAACTCATTTCTAATCCTTTCCAGCACTGGCCTGAGGTATAGAATTCTCACCTTCACACTGAAGCAGTTATTTTGAAGACCACTGCTTCTCCCACAACAGGTTATTAATTTCCTTCATTTGTTTGTCATAAGCCATATTTCCTTATTCTTCCAAAGGTTCCCTAGCTTGACTCAGCCTGGTGAGAAAAATGTGGTATTTTATCTTCAGTGGAATTTCATTCTAGTCTCTTTGATGTGGCTGTCTACAACAAAGTCACCATAGGCTCCTTTTTTACCCCACAAGGGAGCTCATCACCTCCTTAAAATCAGCAGCACTCCAGACACAAATTGTTTCAGAGCCCTGGCCTTGAAACAATTCAGTTTCCAAAACAGTTCCAGGGATGGGGCATCCACAGCTTCTCAGGAAACCTGTGCCTCATCACCCAGTGTAGCACTGGCTCATTTTGAGAGACAGGAAATCAGTTTATTTTCCATGGAAAAGCTACACAATCAGTTTTTCTTCGTGCTAAACATACAGGTAAAGATGTCAATTATTTCTGAGGTCATTTTATGTCAATCTAAATTAATATGGTAGTCTAAATAAAGGTACTTCTAGTCCTACTGCTCTTGAACTCTGAATACATTTATTCTTCAGAACTCCAGGGCTCACTCCAGTGTCTGTGCTTCACAGTTTGGCACCATAAAACACTTCTACAAAGAAGTGGTGGTTTGCAGAAAATCCATGGGGATCAGGACACCTAAGGACCCAGCCAAGAGCATTCACTG
The DNA here is from genome assembly GCF_001522545.3 of Parus major. NCBI lineage: Eukaryota > Metazoa > Chordata > Aves > Passeriformes > Paridae > Parus > Parus major. The sequence continues at coordinate 4,677,775 of NC_031773.1, forward strand.
ATTTCAGTCTTAGATAAATCTCTTTCTTTGTTTCCCTTTTTATGGCTATCCTTTCAGATCTCTGGGACAAAGAATATCTCTTTGTTTTTCAGTCTCTGCTGGCACTTCTGAGTGCTATTGGAAACCAATTAATAACAATAATAATATATTAAGCTTATACTAAACCTGACATTTACAGAAAGAAAAGCTACTCATTTTTATTTCTGAGTATGTTAGATACAAGGCCAAATATATCCTATACCAGGAATACTTTTGTATCAGAGGGAGAATTTCTGGCCTATTGAAGAAAGAAGTGAGTTTTGTAGGCACAGTTTTAACTGCAATCTATTATTAAACCCAAAAAGAGCAAGGTGTGACAGCAGGGTGCAATGTACCAGGTTTTTTATCAGATAACTGTAGAATTAGACACGGAGGGGACTCTACTTAGGTTTTAGAGGATTTTCTTATGGATTGTTCCTCTGGCTGATTTTCCAATACAGTACCCATTTCTGACAAGTTTAGAGTTCACATTGTATCATTTCTTGTGTCTACCTATGCTGGATCTACCAGCTCAGAAGCACTTTCTGATATTCTGTTTACAGTTTGCTTTATTCATAGAAATGTCCCTTTAGAGCTTCATTTTAAAGTCTTATCTATTTCATAGAAACTAATGCACTTTTCATTTTCTAGTATTTGGTATTAAACACAGATAGCAATCTTTGACTTTTTTTTTGTGAAAAAGGTTATTATTTTTCTTTTTATCACACGGATGTCTGTAAGTAAAATGTAAAATTATCTCTGCTCTTCTCTTGTAGAATTGCAGACACATAGTGCTTGACTGCAAAGCTCTGTAATTTTCATGTTGTTTTTTTTTTTAATACCCTGCATTTAAAGTTTCACATCTGCAGATCTGAAGAGGAGGATGTAAAATAAAAAAGCACACAATGTTCTCAGGAAAACAAAAGAGGAGTGGGTGGCTTTAGATAAAATGATTGCCTTGTACCTCTGACACTGATTATTTTGTTTGGTGGTGCATAAGGCTCTGAAGGAAAAGTCCATTTGGGAGAGACATCTGCACTCTACATTTGCCCAGTACAATGGGACACAGGTTGGTCTCTGGCTGAAGGAAGAATTCAGATGGATTCAGGCAGAAATGGATGTTCAGTGTTAAGCAAAGAAAGCTGCATTCTGGAATGGATGTTAAACGATGTGTCAGGCAGCTCTAAAGCAGACCCTCTAAAATGAAAAGATAGCATTGCCTCCATGTCCTACTTGCTTATTTGCACTGAAGCATCAGTGACAAAATATAGATTGTTTCTCTGATTCTTTCCAAAGCAAGGCTTTGATTATCCTCAGCTGCCAGGCAGACTAAGCCCCAGGTATTATCACAAAACAGACTTTAACTCAAGACGTAGTTTACATTGAATTTGTGGTCAAAACATTTATAGCTGTCCTGGGCATATGCAGAATCAAAAATAGAACCCAAGATATTTTTCAAGTAAGAGGGATTTTTTTTTTTTTGTATTTCTGGTTTCAACCCAAACTTTGAAAGGCACCTTTTTCTACACAAATTACAAGGATTTCTCAGAGAAGAGGAGAGTATTTGTGTGTAGAAATGAGGAATTATGAGATTTCGCTGTAGTAAGCCTAAAGGGAATAAATTTTTTTCTTACAGGTCAGTGAAAACAAGGTTAGTCGAACTTCTCATTGAATAATCAAAAACCAATATACTATACATCCATGTAAAACTTGTCTGATTCAATATTTGCTTTAATTAGGCTTGCTGCAGCAGCTAGTGATCCCTTTGGAGAGCCAGCATTTCAGGTTAGGATTCCACTGAAAGACTTGCAATGCTAATTACAAAAAAATCCTTCCCCCACATTTGTCACATTTCCTTGTCAAAAAAAAAAAAAGGAAAATTTTAAACATTAAAATCACATTCTCATCATTAAATACTGATGAAAAATATTTCAAAGCATGGTATTCCATACTATTGCAGAAGGCTAATCCAAAGGACAGAGAGGTTATACAATTTAATCTGGATAATGATACATATAAGGGAGGGTCAGGACTGGAACATAAGAGGTTTGCTTTTTTTTTTGTCCTGGGAATAACATAATTATCATCTTATACTTAAGAATAGCGTGAGATCAATCTGAATGATATTCTTTTACTAATATTATTCCAAATGGGTGGTGTTAAGGGCAATTTAGACAAAAGTCGATGCTTCCAATTTGTGAGGAAATCCTTGTTCTTCTGGAAAAGAAGACTGAATCTGTCTGAAAATGTTTTATGCCAGAATTTTCTGTAGAGTAGAAGCTCTCAAGAGGCATTGAAATTGGCAGCCTGGCTACATGTATTTCTACAAGGATATCGGATTTACAGGACTGCAGCAGAGATTTCATAAAGTCCCTGGTTTTAGGGCAAATCACCCAGGAAGACTCAGCCAGGAGTGAGGGCCTCGTATCTCCACAGTGTCTGCTTTAAGTGCTACCCTGCCTCACAGCTAAACCAGCACCAGAGGTGTCTCACAGGGGGCTGCATCTGGACTGACACATCTAATTTCTTTTTTTTAACTTTGTCCAAAATATTTCCAATCACTACTAGCGTGAAGCATAGTAAAAATCCTCTTCCTCCTCTCGGTTTTAAGAGGACAACTGAATAAGCATCAAAAACATCTATTAAACAACCTTACAAAGGTTCTTGTCCCCTCAGAGCCTAATAAAATGGCCTTCAGGTGCTAGAGCTTTAAATGAGACAATAAACTTCACCACACTGGGGTTTTTTTTGGCTCTTTTTGGATCATTGGTACCTTAAGACTTTTAACATTCCTAGTTTCAGAGCCAAGCAGCAAAGAGTAAAACCAATGGATGCAGGTTTCTAATGCTTCCAAAGCATTCCCCAGAAATTAAATATACTCCTAGGTAATTTTTAGGCTTATTTTTGGGTAAAAAATCTGCTTTGGAATTAAAATTCTCACTCCTCCAGGTATGCAGATATTTACAGGTCTGAGACTGAAAAGTATCTTTTGGGTACACTGTTCTTTGCATTCAACTTCCTAAGCCTTCCCTGTCAGAAATGCTGAAGAAATGGACTCTCTCCTGGTGGTCTTTGCCAAAGAAAATTGTTTACATGGTTTACCAATTATTTGTCACTTTTGATGCACATCAGAATCCAGGCAAAGCAACACAACGGAAAAAAAAAAAAGTGAAAAATATGAAAAAGAGAAAGTAAAAGAAAACCTGAATAAAAGCCAAAGTTGTAGAAAACACTGAATTAAAAAGACAAAAAAAAAAAGGTGAAATAAGTCAATGGAAACAAACAGAGAGAACAATTCAAAACGAGAAAAGAAATAATGATGCTGCTTCTTTCAGTATATTAAAGGAATTGTAAACCTAAAGTGGAAAAGTTCATGGAAAAAATATTGAAAGCAGAAAAAGACACCATAAAATGAGGAAGAAAAATAAAACCTATAGAAACGTTATAATAATTCCAAGTATCTTATTGACAGGGAAGTGCTGGTAAATATGCCTTCCATATGCTTATAAATATTAATGTTACATATTAAACATACAATAAAAAGGCAAGCCAAGGAAAGAATCCAGCTTTAATGTGATTGTGATTTTCTAAGCTGTGACACTCTTTAGCACTGACATAATACACCAGGAATTTAACTGAGCAGGAAACTTAAGCATATGCTGATATTTAAGCATTTCAAGGATCCCATTCACTGCTGCAGCTGATTAAAGTGAGTAGATGCTTAAATGTGTTGCTGGATTAGGATTTCTGGGGACAGGTTAACTTGCAATGCCTACAAAAGAAGATATTATTTTAAATAACATTGATTTCTCTTATTCAAAGTCTTTTTTATGGCAGCATAGGTTTCTATGCAAATATTTGGGATCTCTTTTTCTCAGTTGAATCTCAGCACCACAGACAGAAAATTAATGAGTATGGGAGTTTGAATTGAAGGGATGTGGCTTGTAAAAAGTAGAGCAAAATTGCCCATGCACAGGATTATTATTTCAGTACATCCACTAATTCATCATAATAAACAAGGTGATAGCAAATACCAGATTTCCTAGTCTGTGTTCTTGTTTGCTAGCAGATATCTTCTTAAATCCTACTTACATTATGACTTCTTTGACACAGCACTCAGATAGGGGTAGATCAGCAGCATCAGTGCCAAATTGCATAATTAATCTAAGGTGACCTGAGTAATTCAGCTAAATGAGGCATGATCTGAATATGACAAGGTAGGAGGCATGCAGAGAAAGGGAGCAGAGCTTGAAAGGAGAGGGTCTCAGCTCAAAATATGGCACAAAGATTCAGGTTCACTATTTCCCTGCACTTTTTACATTTATTTGCATCTCTGTACAAAGTGGATGTTACATGCCACAAAGGAACAAGTAAATGAAAATGCATCTCCGTGGTGCTGTTCAAAGGGAAAGTAGGACAGGGCTGTAATTTAACACATGGGACAAGGCTATGCTAAAAAGCACCAAAAAACCCTGCACTTTAGCAGTATTATCTCTGCTCTCTCAGACCTCTTCACTGTAACTTCAAGCCTGACTCTCACAATTTGTATAAAGATGACAGTCAATTGAATTTCCCTTTCAACAGCCCTAATAGCTCATTATCTTTTTTTCTGTCTGATTCATTTGTGTCTTTCCATGGTACATTTTCTCCAGCTGAAAAACCTGTATAAGATTTTCTTACCTTATCATGGGCACCTCCATCCCATGTCTCACCAGAATAATTCAAAACTTCAGCTCTACCAGTGCTGCTTTTACACCATATTTCAGATTTCTGAAGTGAGCTGAGATTTAAAATAATAAAATAATTTTTAAAAAAGAATTACACAAAGCAGCTCTGCAGTTGTGTAAAAGGAAATGTGACACGTGGGAATGAATAAGGAGTTTGGAGCACAGCATTTCATGTAAACTGGTGAAAAAAGAGAAAAATATCTTCAAGATCTTGTGAAACCTCAGCTAAGGAGGATGAAGTATCAGCCAAAGAGCACAAGAGAAAGAAGTGTTGAGTGACAACTAACGTTACCCAGTTATAGGCAGAGTTTAGTGAGCTGTCTAAAATCTGTAAAAAAAGCAGTGAAAGATTCTGAATGGTCTAATAAATCACAGTGTCCTAATAAAATATCATCATTTATCCTTCTACTGATGCAATGTTCAAAAGAATGAATAATTCCTCTGGTTTTTCTGTAACAGGAGCAGGCATGTGCTCAGGCAGCAACATTATATACCTTTGATGATGCTGGGACATATTTCGGGCAATTGTCTGCCTTTATACCACTGCTATTAGGATCACAGTTTAGTTCAGAGCAATTTAAATGTATCCTTATCTGTTTCTTACATCTCTCAAATCTTATCTGCTGGCTTTGTAGAGGAGGGGCTGGTAGAGCAGATTGTTGTAAAGGGTGTTTGCTTTATGAGCCAAGGTAAAATTTACAAGATACATTTCCATCCAGCTGCTGGGAACGTGCCTTTTTTTCATATGCAATTCAGTCAGTCCCTTTTACAATTTCTTTTTATTTTATTATTTTATGAAGAGAGCTCTTGCAGTCCATTATAGGCTGCTACCAAAATCAATTAAACATGGCATAGTAAAACTGCAGAACAAAGGACAGAAGCTTTGCAGGATACAGTATGTTCAGTTAATTACTCCATTACGAATTAGTGGCAATTAAGATTGAAATCTTTTTCATTGATTTGTGCTAGTTTATCTGTGATTGAGCCAGCAGATGAATTGCATAAAATGACAAAAAAGAAGGAGGAGTGAAACAAGTTCAGAATCCGTATTGGATATTTCTCAAGCCCAAGAATTGAAGCAGAGTCTGGGAATGGCAGGGGCAGAGAATATGACTAGCTCTTAATTACAGATATTTGGTGTGTAGGACAGGAGCAGCTCTGGTCAGATGCTGTGTGGTTCTGGTGGAACTTTGCTCTGGAGATCATGAAGGTCATAAGCACCTCCTGCAAATACACAGAGGGAGCATCTGGGTTTTAAAGTGCACTTTTCTATGTGGTATTTAAATGCCTCCAAGACAGCTGCAATGGAACCAGCTCATCTGCAATTTGAATCTAGGAATTTCTGCTTTCAAAGTGAAAATCAGATGCCTCAATTACTGGGCTGGAAAGAAGGAGACAACAAAATCTAAGTCAGAAATGTTCATTACAGTGTGGAAGTGCACCTTATTTCCTACCAGAAACACAGTTTCTGAGCCTAATTTTCTCTGACCATCTCACAAACCTGGTTTACACAGTTCCTGAAGAGAATTTTTCCACTATATATTTTCCTTTTGCTGGATTGCATTTTATTCAACTGTCCCAGTCCACTTCCTGAGCTGGTTCCAGAAAGCAAGGTCACGATGTTGCACTTGACAAAAGTAGGTTTACAAAGGCAGTCCTCAAGACAATTTTTGTACAATGGGTAAACATAATAAATGTCTTTATGGCATATTAGGCTTTTTGTGTACTGAGAAATGCTTTGAATGCAAAGGGAATTGCTGCATTTCCAAATCCTGGAATGCCCCCAGATTTGCTGTCTCTAAAAAGACACAGACGCCAGTGGAAGGAAATAAAAAATATATTTAAGGCATTTTTTAGTCACTAATAAGATACCATCTTCATGAATGCATGAGGAACCAGACTACTTGATAAATTGATACTTGGACCTCAAGAGCTATGAGTCAGTCAGAAGCTGTTACTGTCTATTGGCCATTTTGGAAAGCAAGTTAAATAGTCCACATCCCTGTGGGCAGAACAACATCTCAGGAACCAAGGTATAAGCTCTGTTGTTATTCCTGCTACCACTCTCAATGCTCAATGATGGAAATGACCTTAATTTTCTCCCACTGAGGCCATGTCTTTCTATGCAGGCTGAGCTGCTTTGACAAGCCAGCGTGGGTAACTTGGTGAGACACACGTGGCTTGCAAAGCACAGCAAGGATTTGACACACCAAAAGCCAGCAGTGTGCCTGCTTCTACCATCAGTAATGTCAGACAAAATAACAGAATCCCATTTTCTGGATTTACAGTGCATTTATGTACTGGACATTTGTGAAAGAGATTCCATGTAAATTCCATATGAATTATGGACTCATAGAATCACAGAATGGTTTGGATTGGAAAAGACCAATGCACCTTCCACTATCCCAGGCTGCTCAAAGCCCAAACAAGCCTGGCCTTGAACACTTCCAGGGATGGGGCATCCACAGCTTCTCTGGGTAATCTGTTCCAGAGCCTCACCACCCTCACAGTAAAGTATTTCTTCCTGATATCTAACCTAAACCTGCTGTCTTCCTGTTTAAACCCATTGTCCCTTGTCCTATCCTTACATGCCCTCACAAAAAGTCTCCCCCATCTTTCTTGCACATGAAAGTAGGTTAATAAGTCTTTTCAACAGGTGTTTTGCAAACCTGATTTTTCTTCCTGTGTTTTCTGACATGTTGGCTCTGCTGAAGTAGCGAGTGTGGGCATAACACAGGCTCAAGGGTTGGAAAGCACAGATAGATCTGCTAGAGTTTGAATGCACAGACCCTCCTGGAGCTGCTGAGTTATGTAACTGCCTGTTTGTGCACACATTTTTGGAGCACAGATGTAGTAAAAGCCTCGGTCTCCCGTTAACATTTTAAGCGCAAAGAGCAGAGCTGCCTCCTTGAAAAAGCAACATACAAGCACAGAAAGTTGCACTGAGCTGATTTATTACTGCTCCATTATGCCTCTGCAGAGATGCTTCTTTTCACATTAGTTTTTCATAACTCATAATAATTCTTGTGTGCAGTTATACCTGCTACACATGCACCTCTGTGTTTTTAGATACATAGTCACACCCCTATATATTCATATAGGTCAGCACAGAGATAGGCACAAGATCTAAGCAGTATGGCACCCTAGATGACAATAAATTCTTGTACATTCAATAAGGAACACTTGCTTTTATATACTTACTTTATATACTTATATATATTTTTGGAACTTAACTGCAATTGCAGGATATACTTTAGCATTAGTAAAGTGACATTTCATAGATACACTATAAAACTCAGAGTAACAGCTAGGATTTTGGACATTTTCAGCACAGACTTTTCCATGCACTGCAGGTTGCTGCCTGCTCCCAGGCTTACAATTCCCAACAGGAACATGCCAGGCTCCTACCAGACCTGCCATAGCCAAATGGAAGTGACTGAACTCTTCCCCCTCCCCCCCAAAAAAAAAACAAACAGTATTTAAAAGATGCAGATAAGCATCTCACTTCATTTGGAATTACAGAGCTTTACAATCCTGAGAAGGCAAGCAGCATTCAGCTCAGATCAAAACTCCTAAATGTCAAGATTTACAAGTGAGACTGCAGCTGGGTGTCTCAGCTCCCACTGTAGTCATTGGAGATGTGGGATCCAGCCTCAGTGCCCACAAATAGGGCACATTTGTGGTGCTGTTTGGGAAGGATTCAGGCATCCAGCATAGCCTCCAGAAAGCTCCATGGATGATATATTTTGTGTTATATATGCCAGTCTCCTGGTGCAACTCAGATCCTCAAGGATGCATCAGGTGGCACTAGAAACCTATTTTAAGGAACTTAGAATTGTCTACTTTCAGGTGAGCTGAGTTTCTCCCTAGATTCTTTCGAATGTATCGACTAAGAGATCAAGAAATTGTAAAACAAAAGTTGCAAAATCAACTCAACAAGTTATAAAATTATCTATATATAGGAATTTCATTTATGTATTTATTTATTTTTTTTAAATGAGGAATTCCCTTATGTTATACTCTCCTTGGACCCACCAACCGGGGATACTCGAGCAGCTGAAAAATTGTCCCATTAGTTTACATAGAATTAAGACAGCAGGCAGCCCACAAATAACTGTGCATGGTAGTTCTGCTCTGATAAAAAAGGACAAATACAAGTTCAGAAATCACCTCAGCAAAATAACGTTCCATGAAAAATGGCATTTAGACAGGCACTGAAGTACAGCATCCCAGAATATAAATTTTACCCACAGCCCAATTTATTTTTCTACAGCTTGGTTTGAATCTTGCCCTACTTGCCCATATAATCCCCATGTTTGTGGTGTTACAACAAAATACCACAAGATTTGCATCACCTCCACAGATTTTCTATTTGCTAATTGCATTAATTAAATCACATACATACAGTGCAATACTTATTATTTTGTGTCATCTTCATAAAAAATTACTAGCAGCCAAATATTTCCATAAGTTTTGCTTTAAGAAATTTGTGTCAAAATAGAAAAATAATGAGTTTCTTTGGTCTGTCCCAGTGCAATGGCTACAGATCTCTGGCTCCTCAGTGAGAGCCCTGTCCCTTCAGCTGATACTTTGCTTAACAGGGCAGACCCATGTCTTGTTTCACTTCTCTAAAGGTAGCTGATCATTCTGCAGCAGGAAAAACAGCTGAACATTGTAAGTGTTCCCATTATAAACCTCTGAAATCTTATTCTGAAGCATCTGAGGGTCATTTTAATTGCAGTCACTCACTCCCTAGCACAACAACCCTAGGAGTGCATGTGGTTTATTGGATCATTCCTTCAAACTCTGACTGGAGCTCCCCAAAAGTGCTTGTTGTCTGGAAAGTGACAGCAAAATGACATTGTAGGTTCCTATATATCTTTTCCCAATGGATTCCAGATCCAATTTTCTCAGTTTGTGAGTGAAAAGAGGCTTATTTTCTCTTCCCTCCCTCACAAACACAGCCTGCAATCTGAAAATCAAGCAGGGCTCTTCTTACTTCTTACCTCATCACCAGTAATAAAGATCCTGCAAGCAGAGTTTTACCTTTCTAATGATGAAAATACATTCTAATTTGGTCTTCAGTTTTGACTTTATTCCTCTAATCATATCAAGACTTTTTTTTTGTCAACAGGATAAACATAGTAAGGACCAATATCTGAATAGGAAGAGGTCACTTTTGTGAAGCCGTGTGTTAAAGTATAAGAGCATTTCCCAGAGACTTGTTAATGTGTCAAGAGAAAACTGATATGTGGAAAATATTGAAGTTTGGGTTTTAATTTCTTGTCTCAAAATATCAATTTGAAATAGCATCAGAACTGGACTCTAATGCCACCAGGGAGTCACACTGCTTTGTGAGAATACAAGGAAAGAAAAATCTAGAAGAAAAAAAAATTATGAACGCAAGAGAGTACAATGTTTGACTTTAGACCCTTGACAGCCTCATTTTTATTGAACCAGTCATAATTTTTCCCCTATTTTTCAATGAACTAGTGTGGAGAGCAAATGCTTCCTTTAGGGCAGTGTGAGGTAGTCAACCAGGATCACTCTAATGGGATTGCAAGTGACATTTCACTGGCCCTCATTCCAGGTAGATGTTTCTGCATCAGCAGGTTCTTTTCAATGCCTCTCTCATATCTCAAAAAGCCAAGAAGCTGTTTCCAGCAATTACCTTGACCATATCTGACCAGGCCAAACTGCAATCAGCTCATATTACTCTGTCATTTTGAAACTAGAGGTGGGAGAAAGTTGGATTTGAGAGCAGTAGCGGAGAGAATGTAAAAATTAATATATCATATTATTATTAGCAATAAAACATCAGCCAAATATAGTGATCATAAAATAGTCACAAACTGAAATCAAGGGGTGTGAAACACATCCTCTAATCTTCTTGCTTCACATCACACCGTTGTATTTTCTGGTAGATTGCATAAAATACTCTTTGTGCTCCTACAGTTGCAGGACTTGGTTTTTTTATTTTATTTTTAGTGTGTATACTGCTGTTAACCTCACCAGCACTACAAAATCTCACAGTTCATTGCAAAATGTAGTGTAATGCACTTCACCATTCAGATTAGATATGGGTGATTATAACAATAAACGTGTGCATGTGCTATACATCTGTACAATCAAGCCATTCTTTTTTAAATATTAAATGGCCTCTTGGGGCAAAAAGTAGGTTAATCAAAATAATGCTGTCAAGTAGAGAGTACAGACCTTTTTACAAAAGAAAATTAAGTAGAACTGGTAATTATAAGTAGTGTACAACCTTTCAATGTAGTCAATAAGAAAGTCAATTTGCTTAAAATAATGAGGTATTCTGGCATGAACAATCTGTTCATACTTTGTTCCCAAGAGCCTCCAGAGGGAATCAGAGCCCTAGCTGACATTTGATACTTTCTGTCAATTTATCAGCTCAGTGTCAGGCTGAGTTTGTAAGATGGTGGTAGAAGCATGCTTGGGGACCGATACGAAAACAGGGAAAACAGAGTTGGTTTCTAATGCCTGAGCTTATCCTTATTAAAAATAAATAAACCTCTCACATTTCCATCCACACTCCCTTCAAAATTAACTTGGGATGTTTAGATATGGTGTTAAACTAACAAGAATAACTAGACTAGTAATAATAATAATAAATGTAAGCAATATTTAGGAGAGCTGAGGAGATCTTATGCTTTGGGGTAGTCGAATGGAGATCTGTTTGCAAATTAATGAGTATGGAAGAAAAGAAATTACATCCCATTTTCCACTTCTCTCTGAGGTTGTTCCTGTGCTCCAGGAGCTGTCAAGTAAGACAAGATACTAGATGATGTCATTTTGGTGGTCAGTTCAGAACATCCATGAAATTAAACAGATTTAAGCCCAAACTGTGAAGGCTTTTTGTTCCCTTCTGCTGCCTTGCCTTAGGAAGCTTTTCTTGGAGAATAGAAATGAACAGCAAGGTAGCTATCAAAGGCCTAGGGTCATATAAATATGTGGTTATCTTTCTGGTTTTTACACATCATGGCCAACCTGGAGAGATTTAGGCACCCCACAAATCAATGGTGCTCCACCAAAAAACAGTGTCAGCAGGACATATAGTGATAGGGGAATGAGTTTACACTAGAAGATCAGATATCAGGAAGAAATTCTTTACTCAGAGGGTGGTGGGACACTGGAAGTCTAGAGAACAAGCGGTCCAGAGAAGCTGTGGCTGCCCCATCCCTGGAAGTGTTCAAGGTCAGGTTGGATGGGGCTCTGAGCAACCTGGGATAGTGGAAGGTGGCCTTGCTGGGGGGTTGGAATTGGATGAACCTTAAGGTCCCTTCCAACCCAAACCATTCTGTGAAACTGTGATTGGTGTGACTATTAGGAGAGAGGTCTGGAAAAGAGATATTTGTACATGTGCCACATATAGGGCACAGCTAATTAACAGCTTGTGGCTAATGAGAATTCATGATTCATGCTAATATTTACTGGTTCATTAAGACGTTGCGCTGCCTGTTCAACTGGTTTGTGGAATTCCTCATGTCTGATTGGAGATTATCTTCAGATCACCAAAATCTCTCTTTCAGCTAAAACAGCCATCCAGGAGAACTGCTCAGTGAGCCAGGCAGCCAAAACAGGGCAGTGGCTGGCCCATAACTTCAAATCCTGCTCAGTCATGGCCAGGTGGGAAGGGTCAATTATCCTGTGCTGAGTGGACTCATGGTGGCATTGCCACCATCTCAAATTAACCCCTGAGGATGTGCCTGTGAAATCTAAAATGTAACACCACATTTCTGCAGCAATGGAGATGCTCCTAGAAAAAGAGGGTTTTGGTACTGGTGATCCTTTTGACTGGGACAAAACTTAGGAAAAAGCAGATACATCTCACTGAGGACAAAAAGGGGCTAAAGGAAGAGAGGAACAGAAAACCCTAAAAAGCTAAAGGGGCTAAAGGAAGAGAGGACTGCAAGGTCATCTATCATTCCCAAGTCTGTCTGAGCCAGCTGAGGAATAGAAGTGTCCTTCAAAGAAATGTGTACATTTGCAAATACTTCAGGGAAAAGCTACTGAAAGCAGGTACTCCAAGAGCAAACAGTGGAGGTTTTGAGCTCCTTGTGTAGCACATCCAGCTTGTCCAGAGCCCAGTGCAGGATCTGGGACCTGGGAAATTTTCTCACTTCATGCCTTGTCCTCACTAGTGCTCTGCCATAATTGAAGTAAAAAGCTGCCCGGTTTCCTTCAACCTCCAAGGAGCTCCATGGTTTATCCTGGCAAAGGAAGAAGTAAAAGTATTTGTTTTCCCAGGCCTCCCCACAGGCAAAGAGAGACATGCCAGGCATTCCTGGGAACATGCAGAGCCATGCAGGGCCTCAATGCTTTTGACCTTCTCTGCATGGATGCAGAAATCCTCTCTGAGACATCCCTTCATGAGATCACAGCCTTCCCCAGAGATATTTCTATGTTTCTGCTGGTCACAAATGTGGATGCAGTGTGTCCATTGAAATAGAAATGCTCTGCAAAGTCTCAACACCCAAAAAATTTCCCTCAGGGAAGCTTTAGAAACACCTGATTCCTAGTACTGTCTAGCCTATCTGGAGGTAAATATTTAGTCCTCAGAAAGGTTTTTCATGTTTCCCGGAGTTGAATGTCATCACTAGCAAGGCCACTAGTGCTGCTTTTGATTTGGCTAAAAAAACAGGTATATTACAAGTTATTTCCAAGAACACTCAGCAGCACATCAAACCAGTCTGGAGAGTCACAATAGGCAGGACAGCAGCAGCCTGCTTTAAAGGATGAAACCAAACAGTTAAAGAATAGTTAAAGGTTAGAAAGCTTTATTAGTCTCTAATGTAAAACAGACAGGAATTTCCTTACCACGAGGTTTTCCTTAAAGAAACATTTGACTCCTTTTTCCAAGCAGAACACTTAGGCAGACTGTGCAAATTTCCAAAATAAAGTAAAAGAAAAAAGTACTCACTTTAATGTGTTACATTTCAGCCTGTCAGCATCCCCACATATTTTTTCCTAGAGTGACCAAGCAGAGAAGGCATCAGTCAGCAAGTTCTTACATTTCTACAAATAAGAAAATCTGGGCGAAAATAAAACAGATTTCAGTCTAACGTTCTTTTTAAATTTTTCACTTAAAGAACTAGCTAACATTAAAGTGTGAAGTGAGTTGCAATGGCAAACACAAAGTCCTGATGTTGAAAACAATGATCACTGCTTCCAGTGCTCTACAGCCACCCAGGAACCTGCTGTGTCACATTGTACCATCAACAGCATCAGAGCATCTCCTCTGGAAATATGTCATCAGGCAAGGGCTAATTACACAAACTTTCTTAATTAATTCCAGAGAGAGGCTAAAGTTTGACAGGAATTGAGGTGATAGAAGGAAAAATTTCCTACATTCCCTACCATGGGGTGGTTAAGAGACAAAAGGTCAAAACCTCTCCACTCTCCACCCATGTCAAACACAGAACCTGAGTCCTTAAAAATACATTGCAAGTGATGGAATTATTTTCTGTGAATGCCCATGGAGTTATCTTTAAGATTAAACCAATCTTTTGCTATGAAAGTTCAAGTAGATAGAAGGCTTTTTTTTTGTTTTTGTGAAACTGAAATTACAGGGAAGATTTTCATACAGATAGCTGCACAAAGTTGGGAATAGTTTCAAACTCCAGCAACTCATTCCAGGATGTATTTTTGCTCTTAACTGGGTTTATGTGCAAAACTACAATACACTTTTAGAATCTGGACTGTTTCCATCTATCTGCCTTAAATGAACTTGTTTTTTTGGTAGACCCTGGGTCTTCACCCAAAGGTGATTGGACCCCACTGAAGTATCTCAGACTGAATACAATAAATACTAATTGAAAAGTACAAGCTGCTCCTGAAAATGTTTTCAGGATTATCTGTAAGACAAAAGAAATGTAAAACACTGGGCTTTTTTTTCATTACATGTGTGTTGCACAAGGTGGAATTCATCCAACCACACAGAGGTTTCTGGATGTACAGAGACAAATTGGATTCAGCATTTCAGCAAGTAACTCCAAACTCCCTTAGCAGAGAGAGACAGTCAATACATCCAAGTGTCTCATCCTATTTTAGACAGCTACATTTCATTAGACAAGCCTTGCCCCTAATCTCCACTGACTCATGGAGCCCAGATTCTCGATGCTCCAAAGCACGAGCTCAGACAAACACTCACCTTTTGTCAGATCAATCCCACTTTGAGTTTCTGACTCTACCAATCAACATATTTGTAATCTTTAAAATATTTCTAATCTTTAAAATTAAAAAAAGCATTACTTTTTTTTTTCCCCTAGAAATTGCAATTTGCGCCGTTTCCCCACAGTTTTGGTTTTGTAGTCCTAAGGAAAAACAGTTCAACCTGCCCACCTTAACAGGGAATTCTTCATGCTGCCAACAGCAGCTGGTTATGGATACACCAGTCCTCAGGTGTTTTAAGGTCTCACCTATTCAGTGTGTCTGGTTTTCATCTACACACTAAAATTGCCCCTATCCAGTATCACATAAGCTGATTTCAGCTTTCTTCTGTCCACTTTTCCTAGCCCAAATATGTAGATTCATATAGAATTCCCCACGTTAAATTATGACACTAATTTACCAAATTTCAATGGCTGTTCATACAGGTGCCTTGTTAATCATAGGTTAAGTGATTTCACATGTTCACTTAGTGAGTCAGGAGCTGAAATCCCACATCTCTCCATTCTCCATCCTCTGCTTCTGACAGCCAGTGAACTCTGCCTCATCATGGCATGATGAACACAGGCAGTGAGCACTAAGAATCATTAACTGCATCCACAATCCACTCCACAAATGTCTTTCACTCGGCTAGATCTCATTGCTCAATTATAACCTACATTTTGCAGCTCATCATCAGAGCCTTCTTATCACATGTGGCATTTGCTCATTAAGGCTGAGATGTTATTCCCAGGATTCAGGCAAGGGTTAACATCAGTAGGAGTTGCATTCTCGTTCTGTAAAAATGTTGTTCAGAGGCATGACTAAACTGATCATCTCCTGTTAGAAATTTGCTTCATGAAGAAATTAAAGGCTTTGTCAAATAAAAATGAAAACTTCCTAAGTTTGCACTTAAACTGCGTGCATTAAATCAATTAGCTGTAAAGCAAACTAAAGCAAACTGCCTTAAACTCTTCTTTTACTATTTTTTTTAATAAAGCACAAAGATTAACCTTTTCACTTCTGTGCTGCCTGAATATTTAGTGTATATATCTGGAAACACATTTCTAAAAAATGAGCCTGAGTACAAAATAAAAAAAAAACATGTATTTTTTGTACAGTCTCCTTAAATATCTTTTATACATATTTGACTTCTCTAGTCATCATGGCTTCAAAATCACACTCATATTTACCATATTTCTTGTGGGACTCAACAGCATGCTGTGTGGAGAAACTTTGACTTGTGTTGGACTGCTGTAAAAATCAATATCAAAGCCCTGAATACACTGAAGTAGGAAATGTTTATTAATGTACAGTCAAGGGGAATAGTGAAAATGACCCATCTTAATGCTGTTGACAGCACATTTGTCTTGGTGTCTATTGGTTTTAATTTGTCAGCTGATAAATGCCCATTTATGTAATGGAAAGTTAAGTGCTCATTAGTTTACATTTAACTTTGTGTCTGGAGTCAGGTCAGGCTGCTGAAACTGATGTTATGTGAAACCTATTAATAGTCACAAAAGGTTATTTCAATAAAAACAACTGAAAGAAAATATTATATTTGTAAGCATTCAGGTAAATTCATCGTTTAGTTTCTTGACTTACTCTAATGTCAACAAAATAGTTATTCTTGGGTTTTTTCAGATGATGTGGAATTTCATACCTCTTAATGTCCAACAAATTCTGTATAAAATATTTACAAATCAATTTTTAGAAATATGAAAACAAATCCATAACCTTTATTACTGGTGAGTGAAGTGGGTTCTACAGATCACATGTAAAATAATTCATTTATTGGTGTTATATGGTCTGTAATGAGAAACCACATATATTTTTCCTCTCCCAGTTTTTGTTTGTGTTTGCTCAGTCTTAAAGTGGAGTCAATGCTATTTATAATAAAGATGTAACATTAGAAAGCATTACTTCCAGGGCTTTCATCTGGGACCTCCCATAAACCTCAAGGAAGGCATAAAAATTGCATAATCTAAAACCATTCTGCAGAACTGGTCAGGAATTTCCCTCTGAAATACATGTAATAGCAAGTATTTTATCATCTTTCTCAAACTATCATAATGAAAAACATTCAGCTGATGTTTTGGTGATGTTTTGGCATGGGGTGATAATGTGCATAAAGTCAAGGTGACTGTAGTTTGGGCTATAGAGTGGAAACAGAGTTCAAATATTCCTAAACCAGCCTAAACTCCTAAACCAAGTATGTCTGCTCTACTCTCACCTATTAAAGCCACTGAATCTGTTAAGATCCAGTAAAACCTCTTTGACACTATCTACCTGTAAATTTTGCCTTCTTCCAGCCCACAACAAGTTATTGCTTTGCTGTACATGTGAACTCTGACTCGTGCACCTGGAGTTAAAATATCTGTTCTGAAATCCCTTTAAACACAGGAAGACAGGGGAGAGCTTAGTGCACGATGCACAACACTGCTGACACCTTAAAACAATACATGTTCTTCTTTAAAAGCAATCTTAGGACAAGCTACCCTCTGACTTCAAATCCATTCTGTGGCTGTGTTAATCATATTGAAAATGCCAAGATGTTTTTGTACACCTTCAAAAGGTGAAAAATGAACAAAGAGGACTACAAAATGCAGGGAGAATTACTTTCCATGTGGTTGGGGCTTTCTTTAATCTAAGCAAAGGGTTTCGTTTAAATGACCACTTCAGTTAGTGCCACACAGCTCAAGTCCCAACCTATTTTCCCATCAATTGAATATGGTTGACCTCTGTAAACTACCTGGGTTTTCCTTGGTGAAAACCATAGTATAAGAGCTGTCTGGTGGTGTTTTATATCCCACTTGTGCCCTGTGCCACTAAGCTGTGCCTAATGAGTTATTAATTATCTGGGTCTTTGGCTTAATTTCTCGGCTCGGGAGGTTTTTCAATCCAGTTCCAAGCAAAGGCATCTTGTGGACATCACACTTCTGTGTCTCTAGATGCCAACTTTTCTGAGGTGCCACAAGTATCTTTTCTCAGGTGACTCCTCTGTTTTCTAGGCAAAGCAGTACCCTTGAAGCAGGAACTGAGTGATGGAGAGCTAAGCCTGGACTGTCAGAGTCAGAGAGGATTTTTCCATGAAAGAGTCCAGTGCCTTCCAGGGACCAGTGAAGCACAAGAACACCTCATTTCAGATACAGGATGGCTTTGAAACAGTTTTGTGCTATCAACATCATTTCTTCCACACAAATTTGGCACCCAGTTGTGCTGAGGTAGTCTGAGGTGCAGCCACGATGTTTTTGGAAGGTAATAGAGTTCATCTGTATGGAAATGAGCCATGCAGTGCTATCTGTGTTCAGACTGTCTTCAGTTACCAGGAGTCACCAGAGAGACACTGGGGACAGAAGGAATTATCAGCAATCAATAACATTCCTGCATTTTGCTGGAATTACTGTGATCTGGATTCCCAACTTGAAAAATGGCATGATAGTTTATCTTTCACAAGGTATCTTTCATTTTTTTTCTTTTAGCTGCACATTGCTAAGGACCTCAATGGTCTTACTACATTTATTTATTTGTTTTTGATTTTTAAAATTTTACCTGTTGGACTTCCAAACAGCTCAATACATTTTTAATCACTGCTTCTAAAACTGAAAGGGTGTAATTGAAAACAGGTTTAATTTTTGTTACAGCTTTCACAATCAGTGTTTAGCCAGTCCTAACAGCCTATTCACATCTGTTCAAAAAACAGGAAATATTTTGCTTTGGAGACAGAATTCAAGAAAATAAAAGTTCACAACCTTTCAGAAGTCCAAAGAGTTGTGATTTGAAGACAAAACTTCTGGCAGTTTTCTAGAGCAATCCTCATCTCACAGACACCCTGAGCTGAATCTCTAAGCACACAATATTCCTCAGACAAACACTCCATGCCCCCAGCCCCCACACCTTATCAAGTTTCAATCCTTCAATAATGCTCACAATTTCATGGGAAGTCAGGACTTCTTCAGAGAAAGTGGAGGGATCAGGTGAGGTTATTTGGTTTGCTGAAATCAAAATGTGAAGACAAACCTTTCCATGAACTAAATCCCTTTCCACTTCTTCTTTACAGACAAAGTATTTAGGATCAATTCTTTGTTATCAAGTCCCTTTGATAGGTATAGGAGAGCATAAATTTATCACATAAAAGATGATATTTTTTAATTTTAAGCTTGTATGGTTCACAATGCAATACTGATATACCTTTTTCTGGCTGTCTTCAGTCATTTAATGTATATTCATCACCCTCTGGGATTATATGTTTTCATCTGGGTAATCTTGATTGACCCATAATTATATAGAAAATTGGTAAACAAAAAGTAAACTCTATTATTATATTATAATATATATATATATATTATTAAAAAAGAGGTATCTTTTTTTTTTTTTTGTAAGTTTCAGAAGTCTGGTGTTTGGCAAACATCACCCATTTCATTAATTATATGTTAAGCAAATACATTTACCTCCACCAGTCAAATCCTTCTGATAGACATCAAAAAGCAACCAAACATTTAGTACATAATCTGCAACATCAAATAATGATTCTCCACAGCACTTTCTGTGTTATATAATATGTGAGCTGGGCAATTAACTGTAGTTCTCATAATTTTCTATGAACTTACAAACAGGTTGGTATCTCTTAAAACATCAAGTATTTTTAAGGAGCAGTTTATAATAAAGAGAGTGTCTCTAATAGGAATTTTTTTCTTAGAAAAGAACTGCTCTCAAGCCAAAAAATCTCTGTGTTAGGGCTAACAGCAATATCCAGTTTACATATTAATTTCACAGAATTTAATTAAGATAACCAATCAAATAAAGCACTTGAGAGAAATTATATTCTGTAGTTATGAAGTAGAAAGTGATAGTAAACTGTGAGGACTGTTCAAGTAACAACACATCGACCACTACAACATGGAAAATACTCTCATGCAAAATGGAGAGCTTGGAGCAGAAAGGCAAGATTAGACAAAGAAAGCAATTATGTTCTTATCTACTGACAATTGCAAAAGGAGAAGTCAAGTGTAATATCATGTATTAAGAGGCAAAGTACCAAACATGAGTCCACAGCCATAATTTTTATTTTGGATGTGTAATTACATGAAGTTGTAAAACAACATATAAAAGAAACCTTTTTTCTTTTTTCTTTTTTTTTCAGTTCTGTGATTAGTTATTGTTAAATCATCAGGTTTTTTGGGATTCAATTCTGAATAGAATAAAAATTTGGTCAGCTGCTCCATTGCTTAGTTTTGAACTGTGAAATTTTGATGGATTGATTCAGCTTTCCCCTTATTCATCCAATAAGTAAAAAAACACAGAAAGAAATTCAAGTAAGGAAGATTCAGTTCTTTTGAGTGGGATATAAGTTGCTTTGTTTGGAACCATATTCCAGTGCTGTTTTGAATATTTTGGCTAAACAGCTGCATTCCTGTTATTATTAATTAAGTGAAAGCTTTTTAGAGTTTTTAACATTCCTTATTCTGTTTGCTTTGTTGAATAAGAAAGGTTCAAAATAAAAATTGTCTGACACCTGTTGACTTTGTACTGGAGTATGTACAATGTCAAATCTGTCCTTTATTTACTACCTGGAAAAAAAAATTATTTTGAAATTGCAATTGGTTTATATATATTTTATTAAAAACAGTAAGATGCGGCTGGAAGTGTTCAAAGCCAGGTTGGAGCAACCTGATCTAGTGGAAAGTGCTCTTGTCCATGGCAGGGGCTTGGAAACAAATGATCTTTAAGGTCCCATCCAACTGCAACCATTCAATCAGTGTATGAAGTTTTTTATCTTTATTTTAGTAATGGAAGATCTGGGTAGATATTTGAGCCAAATCATCATAGAAAGAAAAAAGACAAGGTTTTATAGGAAGCTGGCATAGGCTGGTGACTGTAAATACTTAACATCACAGAGAAATAACAGGACAAATGTACCAGTTCACAAAGAAATGGGATTCAAGCTCCCACCTGTGGGTACAAGGAGCACCAGTAATGCTGTAACAGCACAGGATCATACTCTGAGTCACTGCTGAGCATCCTGAGAACACAGTGTCACAAGAAACACCAAGGCCTCCAGCTCTACAAAACAGAAAATAAGATGTTTTTAGTTGTTTTACTGTGTTACACCAGAGTCCAGTGACAAGGACGGGGCCCCATAGTATTGGTCTCAGTACAAACACAGAACAAAGAGGTTGCCTGGGTCAGGAGTTTACAGTCTAAATATAGCTCTTGATTTGTGCAGGGCAGGATAAAAATTGTCTGCTCAGTCTGGCCAGCACCAGTTTAGCATGTGCATCACATTCTTTTTTTCCATTCTGCTTTCCAAGACCAATCAGGAGGGATCAACTAAGAAGCGTAGTTCAGGCAGAATAGACTTACTATTTTCATTTTCTTTTACATAAATAATGCAATGTTATTATGGAAAGGAATAGAAATAGATTATCCTCTTTTTAGTTCCAGTCCCTGGATGAAGGTTGAAAAATATATTATTGTAGTTAGCAATGTTACACTTGCAGAGAGAATTTGAATATCAATAAGCAGAGAGATATTTAAATGGATATTTACATATAATATCACTGTATGTTTACATTTAATATCATATTGGATTTAATTTTATTATGTTCAAGAAAGCAATTGGTGAAGAATAAACACTGTGGGATGTTATCTCATTGATATGCAGAATCAATATGATAATCAAGTTGCTGATATAAACTCATAAGAAAAAGCTTCTGACATTTCATGCAGGATCCCTAATTTCATATTTACAGTGTGGTGTGAGACTCCATACCACAGTCTTAGTGTTTAATTAGGAAGATAGTCTTGTATCCCTTTTTTTTCTAGATACATTTACCCTCTTTTCAAATGATGGAAGACTAATACTGATTTCTACCAAAGAGTCATGAAGACTTATCTTTTTTTTTAAAAAAAAGTTGAATTTATAAAACAAAACACCATCCTAAAAATTTCCAGGGCAGTCTACCATCCTAAAAATCCTTGTGAGGAGCATGACAAGTGTGTTTCTTTTTAGGTGTTAGTAGCATGTGTTTTCAACATCCTAAACAAGTGTAAGATATTGAAGCAAATCGAACTGAGTATACCTTTCATTTTTAGCAAAAAAAAAATCAGGCATGATGATTGTGAGCTGTCTTTTAGGGGGGTCATTTCTCTTCTCTTCTCTATTTTTACTACCCCTTGAGTCATTTATTTAACCATTGAAATTATTCCTTTCCTTGCATTTGGCCAAATACCAGTGACTTCAATGGGTGGCATGTTAACGTGTTCACTATCAGGCTGGCTGCAATGCCTACTCCAGAAAAATAAAACCAACAAAAGAAATGTTCCTGAATGAAGTTCACAGCCAGCACCCACAGCCTGGGCTTGCTGCATGACCCAAGGGTGTAAATACCACCCCTGACATCCACAGCCAGCTGCAGCAGAGCGTGCTGCAGGAACACAGCAGGGCTGGCACTCACTGGGGCTTTCAGGTGGAGCCTGGAATGCTGCAAGACTGGGGAATAGTTTACTGAAGATGTGTTAGAGCCTTAAAGATCTGGGTGCTGGAGCACATGAGAACCAAATGTCCTCATCTCCTTAGACCCACCTTTAACTGCTCTTAACAAGTACTTCACTCCCTCCCAGACCAGAATCTCACAGGGGCAGATGTGTTACCCTCCCAATGGGCTGAGCAAAGACAGCAGTGACAAACAGCCTTCCACACATGTCTTCAGTGAAGTGAGAACACCTCATGAAATATGTTTCTCTGTCTGAATTAAATAAGCTTATCCTTTAGCAAACTGTTCCATAAAAAGTTATGAGAGCCAAACGTCTCTAAAACTGAGATATCGTTAAAGCTTCTACAACATTCCAGGCATTGCCACCAGTAATTTTTATGAGTTAGGATTGATTGGGTCTCTATTCAAGAATAAAAAACGAGCAGCGTGCCAAGAATGTTGACAAGGAGCGATATGAATCCAGTCTTATCTCAGTGTTATTGCTCTTGCCAGTCACTATCTTACTATTAAGATAAAGCAAGTTAGCCCAGCCTGTAAGATACTGATTGAAGGCTGGATAATGATTTCTGGATTTCTCACCACTGCTGCAATATTGGAAGGAGTCTGGAAGAAGATGGATTGGCAAATTGCAAATTTACGTTCGAGGATGTGCACATAAAAAGCAATTTAATGAATTTATATACTTGTTCATATATGTACTTCTCCCTGTCTTTCATTGGCATTAAAAAATGGCACCTACTTTTCATAAATAGTTGTACATGTCATCTCTGCTTGTTGGAGTGGCATTTAGGTGGGCAGAGATATTTAAATACATTAAAAAGAAAAAGGACATTATTTCTATTCTGAACTGTTCTGTTAGAATGATATATACCTCAATATATATCTTACATATTGTATATCTATAAGCACTGTATGCATATATGTGAAATCTATCTGTGCACAATCCAACCCCATAAAATGTTTCATGCTTTTAAGTGGCTTTTGGATCAGTCCCAGTGTATATTTCTTGTCTAGATGCAGCACAATTTAATACTGGTCTGGGTTCTTTTTTCCTTGTTGGCTGCCTGATAAGTTATGGTTACAGCAAGCAGGAGTTGTGCTCGGGGAAAAAAAGTTATGAGATTCCAGAAATTTATGTGTTCCAAACAAAAATTAAACTAAGACTGTAAAGACTGTCAAAGACATAGAGGCAGTCCTCATAGGACAGTAATAGGCTATTCCAGCAGGGTGTTAAAAGGAATTTTTCCCTGTACAGAATTCAAATCAGGAATCTGAACTTCAATTTTCGTAACTCAGATTCATTCCTTAGCCACCCAATTATTAACAGTTTTAGAGTGACATTTGCTTTTATTTGTTTTGTGAGAGCATATTTCCTGTCATATCTGTTGTGTTTCATGAATTCTCATTTCCTTGAGAAACTTTATTTTGGTAGATTCTTGACCAGTTCTGCAGCTTTCAGTTTCAAACCTGGATGTCTCCCAGCTTACTGTGGCTTCATCCTCCAAACCCTATGGTGAAGCCAAGATGTTCTCTGTGTGTCTTTATCAAACATCTAACACAACAGAGCAGTTGGAGGATGACTGTGAGGCTTTCAGTTGTTCACATAAATTTTAAAACTTACAGAGATTTTTACTGTAGGGCTCCCTTTGAATTCAGTGGACAGCAACAAGCACCCCAACAAAATAACTCATTTAAACTCTTATGTGGAGACAGATTAATCTTCTGGAGGTACCTTTTGAAGACAGTCTTCCCAAACACTATTCTAAAATATCTTCAGAATTCTTCACCCATCACACACATTTCTTCTCTTTTATTCATGTTTCTTAACCATTTATATATGGGGTATTTTTCCATACAATTATGATGTATTCACTTGGAGAAAAAGCTACATATAAACATCTTGAATTTTAAGTGCATATTGAAGTGTATATTAAAGAGCTAACAACAAATGTGCACTATTTATACATTCATTAGATATTTGCATCCCACCATTCTCTCTATAACTGAAAAAATCCCCCAAACCAGAGATGATCTTCCTCCCACTATATTAATTCAGGTAGAAACTGCTGCTCTTATTTCATGATACAGACAAGTTGTTATGACTTCTTTCTTTGTTTTACTATTTTCATCAGCTCAAAGCACTGGATTCTGTACAAATTTAGTTTGTTTGGGGTTTTTTTGTTTTATTTTTTTTATCATTATTATTGATTTTGTTGGCTTTGTTTGCTTTTTTTTTTAATACATTATCTTCTAACTATGAAATCAACACTGTTCTACTTCTTTGTCTTGTGTTAGGCAGTGGACTGAATTCTCTGTCAGATCCTGTCTGCAACAAGCTTTAATTCACTGTCCACTTTTTAAACAGAGATAAAAAGCAAATACTATGTATTAATATGAAATGTATGAAAATATTTCAGACACAGCTAAGGGATTTCTGAAAATCTTGAACACAGTGACAGCTTTTGGATTTATTTCAGTAACTGATTGCATTAACAGGTTGTCCAACTTAAGTATTTTCCAGGTTTTCATTATTTTTTAATGGATTTCAGGAAAACAGTAATTTAATCTGCACTGGTACCAATTGTAAAGTCTGGTGTGAAATTCAAAAAAGGAAATTAAGGCACTGTCTACCTACGGTGTAGTTCTAAGTATTTCAGGAAGTCTTATGTAGACTCTTTTTAGGTTACATATACCATTACATATATCATACTTATATGAGCTACCATCATCTCCAGGCCTCACAATCCCTTTTAGACTATAAGCAAAAGTATTATCTCAATTTTTTACACTTGGAAATTTAAGCATAGAGGCTAATCTGAAGTTCTGTTTAGCATAAAAGCTTTTCATCCAAGCTTTTATATTAGCTGCTTCTCTCTAGTGTGTTGGTATTTCTAAAGAATAATACATATATTATACACACAACACTTGCAAGAATGAAAATTTTCCTTCAGTCTATACAGAGAAGCTGAGAAATAAGAACAAAAAGTGACATTTGTAAAGCTGCCCAATGATGTGTGGCAGAATACACTTCCAGCATCCTATAAGTCTCCTTCTCATCTAGAGTGGAATCCTGGATTTTTTCCTACCCTTCTGTTTTAACCAAGACCTTTCTATTTAATTGTTAAATGCTGACATATGTCTTCAGATCTGAAGATCACTCCTGTGAGGAGCTTACTGTCTAAGTAGACAGTGTGAACTGGAGCACCTAAATCCCTGTTCCACCTAAATTTGAACTAAGACTTCGAAAACCTAAATCCCACTCCATGATCCAGTCCTCCTTATTTCCAGGGAGTCTACCAGAAAAGACCAAACTCATCAGGTACCTCCTCACTCAGTACCTGACTTTAATTGCCCAAATATGCTCAGAAATGCTTGTGCAGTGTTGGAAGACATCCCTTGCTGTAATTTCTGGGTTTGCACTGTGCTGATGTGCCCAGACAGACCCCAAGGCTGGATAACTTAGGTGCCTCACAGCTTTGTATAGTGTGAAGCATTTTGGATGAGAATGCCTTTCCATTGCTCGTTTACCTTACTGTAAGAACAAAAGGCAAGAACAAAAGCTTCCAAAGCAAGGTGGAAATCCCTTGGCTAACCACTTTCCCCTGGCTTTCCTCATAAACTCTGATTTCTGGCCCATGACTTACACTAATAGTCATAAAGTGCTTCGTCTTCAAGGTATTCTTACTCAGAACATTCCAAACTCCAAGAATTTTTGCATTTAAATTGGAATTTGGCTCTACATTTTAAGAGGCCTCAATCTCTCCCCATTGATCATACATATTGGGTACAAACTAGTGTGGATTTGCTTTTCCCTCTTCTCCAGCTTCTTTTTTTTTTCCCAGGGTTTACATTCCCAAATGCTCCATAAGGCAATGTTAATATCTGACATTTAAATCATCAAATAAGTATCCCTCAAATCTCATGTCCTATCATCTGTTATTTTTTAGGGTTATCTGCTGACAGCTCTTAATTTAATGACTTGGAATAGCATTGAGGATGAGCCTTGGTTAGAAATTTTGTAAAGGGAGAATGTGGTTAAACATCCTCAGCCTGAGGGAGTTCAAACCAACACCACAGAACTCCCCAGTTATTCAGGTTTGGAGTATTATAATGAACAAAATATCAGATTGGGCAGTGATGAGAAAACAAGGTCTTATAGGCAGAGAAAGGAAATACTAACAGGAAAGGACAACAGAGATGCAAACAGCACAGAATTTGAAGCTCACAGAGACTCTGAAAGGATGAGGCCCACTGATATCCAATCTATATCTCATTGATGTTCTCTTATTTTTTTGTTGTTGAAATCAGAAGGATCATAACATGCTGATATTTCAGGTGCTGCTGATTTTCTGCTCAGGCTGAACCCTTCCCTTTACAAATATGCTATAACTTAACTTATGAACTACTGATTATGAAACTATGCTATGCTATAACTAACATGTTAATGCAAAATTTTATGTCTGTACTGATTTTATTAATCCAGCATATACATGTCCCTAAGCCAAATTAAAAAAATACATCTCTAGCTTCATTCATTTACAGTACAAACTACAGACTGTCACAATTCAAATTACTTCAGGATGTGTAAGAGTGCTTGGACTCACAGTTTCATCATTCAGGATTATTCATTAAGATATTGAAATAATTCTCAAATTTAAATCCCACATGTGTGCTGAGATACTTCTATAGGGTGATGTGTGGTGTAAATGAGGTAAAACCAGAGCAAAGGTTGTAAATCTCCAGGAATTTTGCATGCAGTTAGCAGCATGTAGATCCCTGAATGTGATTAACAGTCTCATGCAATGAGGCAGCTCCTCTAGCTGTCAAGATTTTCACAAAGCAAAACCCAATTACACATAAACAGATCTTGAATTTTCCCTCTGGGCTTGTATTTGTCTCAGCTATAGATTTTCATTCTTACCTCTTTTTTTTCCCCCCCAGAATGTATATTTAATACATCTAAAGGTTGCCATTTTATTGAGGAATTCAGGCAGCACAATCCCCTGGGTGGCTTTCTTTGGTTGTATGTTGTACATGTTAAATTGAATATATTGACAGCCTATTATAGCATGCTTTGTCTTGTAAATTAATATTCAGTTAGTTTTTAATGTATGTCAAATATGGATGGTAATGAGTTCTGGTGTTTGTCTTTTAATGTCATGACCACTTCTTTCAAGAAAGGACAGAAACCTTGTGTAAGTGGCTTAGGGTTGCTCCCAAGTAAAACGTCATTTTATCTCACAGGGCACAAGTGAGGGTCACAGAAGACAAAGTTAATGTTCCTTAAATCAGGTATCTAACAACTGCTTCTCTAAATCATGCATGGTCCCTGCACAGTCTACAGAAAGCAAGTACAGCTTCTTAAGAGTCAGTAATTTTCTGCAAAACTGACAAATTTTTACGTCTAAGGGAATATCATGTGAAGGGAACCATTTCTCCTTGGTGACTCCATAAAGAGCCCGTATTGTCCAGCTCAGATCTCTACAATTCACTTCTCAGATACACCAGGTAGGACTGTGCTGCTTAGAAAGACCCTTCAGGATCCCTGGAGATGCCCTTTGGTGTCCCTGGGGTGGCAGAGGTGGTGCAGAGCTCAGGGACAGGCTGGATGGGGTTTGGAGCAGCCTGGCCTAGCCACAGGTGTCCCTGCCTATGGCTGGAACAATCATCCATTATCAGTGTTAGAAGGGACAAAAAGACAATTTAGGAACTCCTCTTTTGGTTGTCTGTGATACTTCTGCTGAAAGATTCGCTGACCTGACTGTGCTTTAAAAAAATTAAAAAATCAATAAATTAATGACATTGTGTCCACTAGAACAGTATTTTCTCTGCAAAAACCTCAGGGAAAATAACCCACGGCACTAAAGAAACCAGTTAAATACTGGCAGCAAAGGAATTTTCTTTTTAAACTGCTCAAATGAACAGATTTCTGAGTGACTTAAATCACACTCTCTATTTGTACAAGTACTTATGCTGGGTTTGAAGGGGGCTTTAATCTAGCAGACAGATGCAGGAAAAGGTCTAGCAATTGCATGCTGAAATCCAAAAGTTCAAACCAGGAATAAAGGAGAACTAATTTATTTTTTAACTGTATAATGAGATATGTTACTGTGGCAAATTACTAAGTGTTATTGTAGTCCTTAAATCAAGATCAGATGTGCTCATAAAACACACCTTTGTCTAACAACACATAGCTGGGCTTCAGACAGAAATCCCTGGATGAAGTATGGCCTGTGCTGTGCAGGAACTCAGACTAGGCAGAGCTTGATCTAGTTAATCATAATGGTCTCCTATGGTTTTAAAATCCACAATCCCATTAATTTAATGCAATACATAAGATATGCTCATGTAAAACTGAATTTCCTAAGAATCTTCAATGGGACAAAGAGAATAACAGAGTCAACCAACCAAAGAAGAATTACACATCAGATGAGATGTCATTTAAAATGTAAGTGGCTAAGCATCCTCTTAGCAGTTCCTTTTCTGTCTGAGACAGAATAAAACTTTTCATAGGAGCATGCTCATAACAGTTGTCTAATGGACAACTGGAAAATCAGATTAAAAAAAGCCTTGAAAACAGTGAGCTTTGCTAGCCCTGGAGTTCTAAAGTCCATCAGCAACCAACTTCAGCACTGGCTCATGATGGGAGAACAGTGGCTTGTGGTATATACGATGGGGAAAAATCACATGAAAAGAACAGCAAGCCTGGATAGTAATCTGTATGTCTATTTTAATGTAACTTCTACCTTGGAGAATAGGGAATTATGCAGGAAATACAGAGACACTGCCATTACCAATGTAAAAAGCTCTTACCAATGTATCAGCTGGGATAAGTTGTGCTCAGAAAGACCAAAATCATCAAATGTTGTTGCTATCAGGCACCCTACAGTCTGGTCCATTTCTATATGTGTGGTATTTTCTGTCAGCATCAGAAGACTGCATTTTGGAGTGTGGATGCACTGTGAAATCACTATGCATTATATTCATGGTTTTGGATACAGTACTTTTGGATTTTGTGACTTTTATGCTGCAGAATACTCAAGAATGACACTTTTATGTAATGGAAATGGGAAAGCAAAAAGAGGTATTTTTCACTGCATGCCTTTGCTCTTAAAAACATGTATGTGCAGGAGGGGGAGACTGCTTTTGTCACTGTAGCCACGTCCTTCATCCTGGTGAGAACTGGGATGCAAAGACAGCGCTTCGTTTCCTGTTAGTATCACTGGGTTTTCCAACCATGCAGGAACGTGGCACTTCGCTTTTCACAGCAGCCAGGACTGCACTAAGAAGACAGCAATTATATTAGCTTCATTTTTAGTATTTGATTTCTTGCAAATCACAGAGCCACCAAAAATGAAATCCTACGTTGGTATTTTTTTTTTCTGCAGTTTCTGACAGAAAGGTTTATTTTTTTGTGTCTCACCTTATTTGATCCACAGATTTTCTACTGAATTCAGGGCAATTGGTAACAATTTACACAAGGAGAAGTAGGCAGCATACAGGACTTTTGGGGACAGCAAATTCAGAATCTTTCTTTGCACATTTCTTTCCTTTTGATAAGCAAAAATTCAGTCCTGTTTGAGCAGCTGAGAAGTTTTATCGGTTTTGTTCACCAAAAACCCCACGCAAGAAGGACCACTTTGCCATTTAGTGCTAATTTTGCTAATTTCCAACATCTGCTTATGGTCATGCAGATGTGAGCTGTAGGTCTAAATTGAGGTAAGTCAGAAATATTTGATCCAAAATTCCCTAGGCACAGACGAAAATTTGGTTATAACTAACAGATTTGTAACTTTAGATCCTGGAAAGAATCCATATATGTCTTTGGAATTATAAGTTCCATGGAAGCTAATGGGAACTAGCTGTCAAAATGCCTCATGTTTGGGCTGTATGAAAGCATAGTTTTCAGGTTATTGGGTTATCATTGACTGTGAAAGATTTTATTTTTCTCTTTGAAGCTGGGCAAATGGTTGCATTCTTTGCTCTAGATGAGTTTTTTGTCTGTCCATGGCTTTTAATTGCTTTTGAATTGCTCCCTGCCAGTTATCACTATCCTTAATTCAAATATGGGTTGAAAAATATTTATAAAGAACTCAATCCATCATCAGAAAGACAGTTTCTAAAGGTAAGTCCACATGGTTTGCTGTGATACAGACCTAATAACTGGCTTTTCAACCTGCAATAAATATTCTTTTCCCTGTCCTCTTCTGATTGTTCCATAATTAACACTAGGGAGACACTAGATTTAACTATCTGACAGATATTTATTTAAAATATCTTCTGCTGAATATATTAACATTTCTGTATCTACTTTTTTTAAGCAGCTTTCAGTTCTGCAATAAAATCAGATCCAGAGTTTGGTTATGTTAATAGCCTTGCATGGTGGTACAGATCAATTTGGTTAAAAAAGCAATGAATCAGTCATCTGCAATATAATTGTATGTGTTTACACTGTATAAATGTTTTTAGCATAAAAACACAATAGAAACATATGAGTCACATCAATATCACTTAAGCTGAATAAATTGTGAGAGGAAGTTTGCTGGAAAGGAGGATTTAATGCTCTCCACATCCATGTATATTTCTGCATTAACTGAGTCCTTCTCCTGAGACTCTGCAAAAAGACAGGACTGAAAATCGCTGCTACCTGTGGAACTCACTGCTTGGTGAATGCAGTTGTGCCACTCGAAAAGAAGGCCTAGGTGCTTGAAGTTAGTTTTATTGCTGACTCTTTTGCTAGAAAATCCTTTGTGTCTATTCTTTGTGCAGCTATAATAGACTTAAAGAATCACAGAACATCCTGAATTGCAAGAGATCCACATGGATTATATACATGAAGATGTGTCTGGAATAGAAGAACCTATTATAGATATGTTCTAATATTATTATCACAATATCTGGGTAGTTTCACATCAAACCTTAAGGCCCCTGATTAAGATCTGCTATTTATTGTTCAACTTCTCCTAGGGAAGAATCAAGTGTGACATGCAATGCATTGTTTTGAGAGGGTTTTATTTTGTTTGGTTTTTGTTTTCAGCAGATATGCTGGGGGTCTGACAAGACAAACACTGTTTTCAAAAATAGCCAAGTTGCAGATGGAGGTAATGATTTGTTTGTAGGATTCTCTATCAAAGAGGTGTCACAGATAGATGGGTTTTACTCAAATATTAGAGTTTCACCCAGTTCTCTGATTTAGCTGGGTAATAAGTATATGTTCAGGCAGCAAGACAGCTTGCTGTTGGCTACATGTATCATGCTCAAAAGTACAGAGGGATCCCAACAAAGCCACTTGTAATTTACACTCACTAAATTGGATACAGATCCACCTTTTTTCCCAACAGTAGCCTAGAATAACAAAGGTTTTGGGAAAAATGCCTGGTTTTGGTTGAACGTTTCTTCTTGCTGGCTATCTGCCACCACAAACACAGAGGGGATATAATAACAGTCATTTGGAGTTCTGTAAACCTTGTCATCTGAGGACCTCAGAACACTTTCCAGGCGTTAATTAAATCCTCACAACATCCATGTAGCCATGCATAGCAGATCCCAGGTTGCTGGGCTGTCCCTGTGACTCGGTGACTCAGTGGCTCTCTGGCTGCTGCTCGGGGAGGCTTCAGCCCCTTCTGCACCACAGACACGAGTTCCATCTCAGCCCAGACTCTGGCACCCTGCTTTCCACCTAACTCCTGCTAAACAAAATGAGAGGAGTTCTTCAGAGAAGCTGAACCCCAAGACTGTAATTGCAGTGGAGCTTTAAGACATGTTAACTCGTTTTCTGAGCATAATGTTTTATTAGCAGCTTCAGACACAGCAGCTTAAAAAAACACTCAGGTCAGTACAGAGAGAAATCGTTCCTTGGCACTGAAAAAGCACACAATACCTCCCCATGTTGCTGACTCCAAGCAATAAAAAATCATGAGTTCACTCCAAAAAGTTCTTTTAATAGTCTTTTTGTCTGCAGGCTTTTTGCTCCCTTCCCAGTTCTTGAGATATTACAGTTTTAAAGTTTCTTGAGGTGAGAAAAGATTTTTCCCACAACCATAAAGAAATGAAAACAGATATTCTTTTCAAGTCATTGGAGTCATTAAGCTAGGGCTAAAAAAAAATCAAATATTGCAAGACCTGATATAAAACCATGAGAGTTAGTGGAGTTGTTTGTTTACCTCTTTAACACAACACTATTTTTTCCTGTCAGTTCTGAAAAGACACTCAGGCTCAAACCCTGTGCAGAAAGATCTCTTTCTCTTCTACTGCACTTTAATAAGCATCTTGGAATGTGTCTTTGAATTTACCTGTGATGATCTCAAACAAAATTCCATCTGAATTCTGGTTTCATTTCTTCCCCCCTCCTGTGCATATTTCTTTAGTTTACTGAGTGTGTGTAACAGAGCCCTGTGAGACACAGGAGTGTCCACAGCAGGAAGCTGGAACCAGATGTTCTTTAAGGTCCCTTCCAACCCCAGCCAAGCTGTAATTCTGTGGTTGTGACAAACACAGAGCTGTGCCTTGACACCTCCTGCCAGGGCAATTTGTGTTCTCAGTTCCGATCATCATGTTCAGATCCTGGTGAGTCTCCTGTGGAGACAAGTATCACATGCAGAAAACACTAAATATTCTCCAGGCTGCCTTGTAGTTTCTTTGCCTTGAAATATCAATGTGCAATGTTTTATAACACCAATAGTGCACTCTGGAAGACCAATAACTCCTGTCTACCTTGTGAGCACAGAGGAAACTGCACAATGTTCTCCAACGCTGTAAAAAATACAAGAAGTAGCTTTAAAATGGATCATTTGGATGCCATAACAGCCCCAAAGTAGCCTAGAGCTCATTTGCCCTGCCAAGAAACTTCTTCAGGCTGTATTGCACATGCAAATCATAATGATATTTCTTCTGTGTTCAGCAGAAATCTGTGCAAACTGAAGGGGGTCTGAAATAGTTCTCTATTCCACTTCATAACTCAAGACAAACCAAATAACAAACTACATTTCCAGAAATTGCTTTCTCTGACATTGTTGTGATGAATAAGCTTCAATGGTGTCACATACAGCACCTTTCTAGGTTTATAATTAGTCATAAACTACTAAAATATGTATTGTATAGAAGCAAATATTACTTTCTTTGTATTGTCTCTTGGTGATTGGCATGCAAGTTATGAAAGTCTCACTGGGTAACAAAATATAACACCTAAATATCTCGATTTTCTCTTAAGGGCTAATATAATTTTCAATTCATGGTGTTGTGTTTTTTACTATGGCAAGGTCCTCCAAACTGTCTTACATAAAGTTGCAAAATATTTCAGTTGTGATTTTTTTCCCAGGGATTTTTTTCTTGGAAAACTCCAGTTCCATTCATGTGTTACAGCACAACTAACACAGAATCTGAGAGCAT
Organism: Parus major; assembly: GCF_001522545.3. Classification (NCBI taxonomy): domain Eukaryota; kingdom Metazoa; phylum Chordata; class Aves; order Passeriformes; family Paridae; genus Parus; species Parus major. Next base: position 4,711,574 of record NC_031773.1, read on the forward strand.
GCCAGCATGCTGTAATAGAAATAAGTTTTTCTGTATGTTTTGTATTCACCCCCCTGAGACTTACAGGTATATGCTAGGTAGAATTCTTTGCAGTGTACATGTACAGGAAAAATTATTTATATAATGATGTATTTGTTATTGGGGCAAGTCCAAAGAAACATACACTGCACATGGGATGGTTCTTGCTCCTGTGGGATTGTGATTCAGATATTAAAGATTAATAAATGTCCGTCTAAATGATGCATCCCCCAGGTGTAGCTTTTCAGATTTACTCCATCATTAGTAATCACAGTCTTGCAGCAACTTCTGTTGGTCGCTATCTTTCAGATAATGATCCTCAAAAGAGCTCAACAGCTCCTAATTTCTTTTCCTAAACAGCCCCTGATGTGCTTTCTATCATCCTTTTCCCTTACATAGCTTATGACAGGCCAAGTGGCAAAATCCTGTTTTTCCACCACTCTGCAGTGCTCTGACCTCATCCTTCCTATTTATTTCTCCTTCTGAACAGTCTTAAGGAACTCCAAGGCTCAGCTGCTTAAGACAATACCTCCAATATCTCCCACCTCATTATTCTCTAGGAACTATTTAGTGGAAACATCAAGGTACTTAAAAATGTTAGCATAAATTCACCCAGCAGAAATTGTGTCAAAACAATCTACATGCCACCCACCAGGATGAAAAGGTTTAGGGACAAAGGGGAAGCAGTTGAAAGCAGATCTTTTGACTTTTTGTACTGTTTTTCACATTGCTCTATGTGATGTTCTCACAAGGAAAATTAGGAGAGGGAAGGAGTGAAATCATTTGAGTTATTCATCAGCAGTGATTTGTTATCAAATTTGAGCATGATAACAAACAGAGTTTTCTGCCTTAGATTTTATTGGAAGTCTCCAGTAAAATCTCAGCAAAGGACTAAAGGCTGCCTTTAGTCTGAAAGTCTAAACCTGACTGAAACCACAGCCCCCAGAGGGACAGAAACTGCTCCAAAGGACAATATGACACCTATAAAAATCTCAACTGCAGTTCTTTGGCTAGTTAGTTCTTCTGGAAAGATTCCAAAGAGTAATGATGGCAATGTATAAATTTTTTTCAGCTTTATTTAACCTAAACCAAAAAATTCTAAGGGGCTGTGGGATGTTTTAAAGGTATGAAAGTCTATTAGAGACAGAAACTGATGCAATGGACAGAACAAGGCTTGCCAGGCTTGCAATATTACAGACCAGACCCAAAAGGTGGTCAGGAATCTTACACCACTGACAGACTGGTGACCCTCTGTAAGTCTAGGTCAGTATGAGAAACTTAAATAAGTCTCTTCATTTCATTTTTTTTCATTTTCATCTGAGTTGCATCACTATCCTTTGCTCCATTTCATGCCCCAAGAGTAAAACCAGACAATCCTTCTCCTAACTTATCACAAGAGTGTGCAGGCTAGAAACACCGTGCATAAAACAATGTATCTAGTAAATACAGTCTATAAACCAATATATAGGTCTCTTGACAACTTTACACCACTTTTCAACTTTGATCATAATTTAAAAGGTGGCACTTATGTGTATCGTGACTGCTCTCCTTTCAAAGTCTTATTTCTCATGAAAAAGATGTCTTTGAAGCTAACAGCCATCAGGGTATTGCATTAATGCTATATTGACTCAGCCTTCATCCTTCCAAGGTGTATAAATTGAGTTGCATGCAGGCAGATATATGATGAGGCCTTTCAAAGGAGATATCTGTGTGCTCATTATCATCACTATTACTCCATGTGTCCCAGAAAGTCATCATTGTGGGACATAGTAAAGCACAGAAATGAGGGGCCTGGGAGATCAGACTGATGTTCCTGTCATGACCTTGGACATGTAATTTTCCCTTCCTCTGCCTCAGTTTCTGCTTTTATAAATTAAGATAATGATACTTTGCAGACTGCATTAATATCTGCAGATGAAAAGCATTTCCTGAGAGACAGCTATTGCTATTATCTTTATAGGCATTTTATTTGGGCAAAATATTTTCCACCCCTAACTGCCAAGAGCTTGCAGCTTCAAACAGGAAGCAGAAAGCTTTATCCTCTTTCTAGAGAAGCAGAGACACACAAATCAAGCACAATTCCTTTGGTCACAATGGAAATTTGTAGCTAAATTGAGGATCCAATTTGCAAGGCAGTGTTTTAAGCACAGGCTTTTTCAGGTGTTCTCCCTGGACATTAAAGATTTAGTGGGAGTTTTCATGAGAGTGGATTTGTGCCAATATCCATGGCTAGAATTTTTCCCTTCCTCTTAAGTTATTCAGAAAACTGTTTGCTGATAGTTTTCTGGCCTGCCTGACACCCCAGAGGTGACCATAGAGAAGTAAAGCTGCACAGGTTGTAAATTATACAAACCCTTTCATGCTTTGAAACAGCAATCAAAATCTAACACAGCTTTTCTAACCATTTATTTGAATGGAAAGTACACAAGAAAGAAATTCAGTATCTGCTGCAAGGTGCCAGGGGTTTAGAAAAGCCCCAGGGAAAAAGCATGGCCATTCAGATGAGAGGGAAGATCAAATTTTGAAACTGGGTCAATAGACTGGGGTATAAATCATCTCTGTTTTGCACAGAAGCTTCCTTTTATTGTCACTCTGACCAAGGGGCAAATCTGGCACAGTGTAGTAATTGTACATTTAGCTGTTGTTATAATCACATTACACACCTTTCCTCTTGGCTACTCTTTCACCTCACCACCTCTTTCTCCCTACATCCTTTGTTTCTGCACTTCTTTTCCTCCACATTTCATTCCTCTGTGCTGTTCTCCCTTTGAAATGTAGTGGACCAAGTCCCATTCTGTTCACCAGAATAATCAAGGTCTGCATAATATCATTGACACTGAAGTATCAGTACAGCTCCTTCACTTCCACAGATTAAGCTGAGAAGGGTCAGATTTCTGAATCACTGTTTCAGGCTGTTGATATGTGTGAATTCTGATAGACTGAATATCACCATATGCTTGATTTGCATAGAAGGTTACAATATCTCTGAAGGCTTAGGTCTTGGAGTCAGATAAATACAGTAGGTAAGTGGACCTCAGCCAGGAGCACTGGATGGGCTCCAGCACTGGGGGCTGACCTGGGGGTCCTGGTGGCAACAAGCTGCTCAGAAGCCCTTGTGGCCAAGAAGGACAATGGTATCCTGAGGTACTTTAGGAAGAGAGTTGCCAGCAGGCTGAGGGAGGTGACCCTGCCCTGGTGAGGCACATCTGGAGTGCTCTGTCCACTTCTGGGCTTCTCAGGACAAGAGAGACGTGGAGTTCCTGGAACAGGTCCAGTGGAGAGTGACAAAGGTGATGAAGAGACTGGAGCATCTCTGTGATAAGGAAAGGCTGAGGGAGCTAGGATTGCTCAAGCTCAGGAAGTGGCAGCTGAGAGGGGATCTCATCCATGGCTTTCAGTATCTGCAGTGAGATGGCAGAGGATGGATCCAGGCTCTGCTCAGTGGTGCTGAGCAATTGGACAAGCTGCAAAGGGCAGAAACCGATGCCCAGGAAGAAACTGATGTACAGGAAGTTCCACATGAACATGAGGAAGAACTTCAGCCCTGAGCAGTGACCAAGCTCTGGAGCAGATTGTCCAGAGAGGGTGTAGAGTCTCCTTTGCTGGAGATATTCCAGAACTGTCTGGACACAACCCTGTGCTGGTGCTCTGGGATAAGATTGCATGAGCAAGGAGGTTGGACCAGATGAGCCAATGTGGTCCATTCCAACCTGACCCATTCTCTGGTTCTGTGATTCTGTAAAGAGATCTAGAGAGCTGAGAGAAGGAGCTCTAGACAAAGAACCATTCCTCTTGGGGCAGGTGGCACCAGTTTTCAGGCAAGCTGACTTGTATGAAACAAGTATTCTCATTTTATTGCAAAAAGCTGTGTGGACATCCAGTATATATATAAGAAACGTCCTTTACGTCTTTTAAATAAATAAAACATAATACTAATAATAATAATAGAAAAACCCACTTGTTTTGGCACAGTTACAAAATGAATAAGGAGGAGTAATGAGTATTTACAGGCTTTTAATAACACAATGTTGCAATTTAGCTTTCCTTTACAAAATAGTGCCCAGTATCTACTATCTCATGATAAATAGAAGCTGTATCGCATGACACTTGTGAACAATGGGTGAAATGGATATTAGAAAAATCTCATTTATCTTCTGCTTTATTCTTTGATAGAGGTCCTTGTCACCATGGCTATTATGTGACTAGCCCCAGAAAGGCCACATCATTAGTTTTCTTTATCAAGATAGCAAGGTCTCCTTTAAAGGGACAGCACTTAGATTTTCGATTCAAATAGAAAATAGATTTCATTGTGTGAATCTTCCTATCTCTGTTTTCACTGCTTAAATACATAGGTTATTTCCACAGCTGTCAACCAGATGAAATTAACACTCTTGTGATGAGGAAGTTGTTCCTGGAACAGAAATAGAAAAAATGGTATTTTATGAGGAGTTTGCTTGTATTTGTCTCATACACTTCTTTAGAGCATGTGGCATTTCTTAGCTTAAAAAAAACACACAAAGGGGAAAAAATATATGAAAGCAACTTTCTGTGTATTCTGTAAATCTATTTTCCCTTTTGTCTTTTCCACTCACAAATACATCTTCCTCTTGTCTGACAACCACTTTGAAAATTTTCCTCTATTGCCACCAAAGCAACCGTGTGAGTGTCAACAAATCAGTAATGATTTAGAATATGTCAAAGGGAATTCAACATTTTTGTCTCTTTTCAAAAATCTTAATGACAGGTAGATAAAGTCGGACAACACCATCTCTATTGTCTTTCTGAGTTTTGATGGGCATTTTTTATTGAACAAAAGAGATTGCTCCCCTTCTGCAGCAGGCAAGGCAGGGGAAGAGTAGCTGCAAAATCTGCATAGTTGTATTAACCATGTTCTCTGCCTAAGAATATTTTGGACTTAATGATATAGAAGATCAATGATTACAAAATAATGTTTTTTCCTTTGTGCTAAATGATGATATAACAGCAATTAACTCTCAGGATACTCTTCTAGCTTTAAGAAGGTGATTTAATGCACCCTCTCATTTGCTAACTCAGTAGAGAAGAATCGTAGAGGTAAAAGGACACTGGATCTGACAGTACTATTAGCTTACTTTATAAATCCCAAAGACTTCTTTAACTGCATTTTAAATTAAGATAAAATTTGAAAATGCAGAAAATAATTGCATTAATACAACATTAATGTTAGGAATTTTATGGCACAAGATCAGGAAATGAAAAAGATAAGGCTCCTTCAGTAATAATCTGTATCAGGTTGTGTGTATTCAATGAGGAACCTGAGTGTATCCAGATAACCAGATAAATGTACCTGAATACATTGAAAATATCCTCAAAATAATGTGCCAACTACATTTGCTAGGAATTGATTAGGCATGGGGAGGCTGGAAATCCTCTGTCTTGTATTTGCCATTTTGAAAATTAAAGAATTGAAATGAAATTGCGGTTTCTCCTTGAAGTTGTTGCATGTCCTCCTACAAAACTTCTGGCAGTTATCTATGTGTAAAGTCCACTAAAGAACAGGAGTAGTCACATTCCAGACGTTTGCTACAGAACTACCAACAAGAAAGTAGAGGGTGGTACCTCAAAGTATTTGCCAGTTTAACATCAGAGTTAACAGAGGCAGAAGACACCAGAAAAGGAAGATAAAATAGATCACCATAGTGGATGGATAGCCATGGCCACTCAGCCCCTCCTGCCTGGAATCCCCTGGACAAGGGACCTGCAGAGTCTTTGACTGAACCACCAGTGCAGAGCTGTTGTTGGGCTGTTTATGCCTAAAGTGAACTAGTGTTCCTTCACTGCCAGCTTTGCTACTCCCCTACTGTGGGCGATATTCCTTTTGGAATTTGCTCTAGTGCCTAGGAAAAAAGAAATCTGAGATAGGAATGGAAAATGAAGATTCCCAAGCACTTCCTTTCTCAGTCTATTCTGACCTTTCTAGTCAAGCAGATATTTTCTCTATGTGTTAGTCACATTCCTATTTCATTGGAGCACTGTCCACTCTTAAATATATTTTGTGCCAGAAAATGCTCTGTTACATCACTAACACATTTCACATTTGTTACTACATTGTATTGGTCATTATATGTCATTAGTAAGATGCACATGAGCTGAAGAAATCAACGAATCACCTGAATTTACAGTAATTTTTAATTCCTCATGGAAATTTTCTTTCAAGGCTGTGAATATTAGTTTTGGCTGAGACCAAAGCCACAGCATCAGCAAAAGATGAGAGCCTGTAGGAACTCTAGTCTAAAAAAATAAAGCAAAGTGGGGAATAAAAGCTGTGGAGGTGGGATACAGATGTGGAAAGATGAGGGGAATAGCCTAACAAGTAAAGATGATGACAAAGCTGGGAATAGAATGAACTCCACAAACTCCCAGGTCAGGGCATAATCTAGCAGGTTTGGTGGGTGGCCATACTGGGAACCTATTCAGTTTGTTAATCTATCACAGAAAGGTCAGGAATGGGGGGAAAAAAATAAAATGTGTGTTTAAAACCACTTGTTTGAATAATGCCATTGCATAGGGGGAAGATATTTTAAAAGTCACTACTACCCAGTATTGCATGTGTTGATCATTCCCATGGTATGGACAAACACCACACAGACCAGATCATACAAATACCATAAGTACTCATTACATACCAAATCTTTATCCATTTACCTTTCAGAATAATAATCTCCTCTGAACTTTGGACCTTTAACAATCATAAATATTATTGTTTCCCATTCATAGCAACTGCAGGTGTACTGGGGATACTGCTGATGGAAAGACCATGACCTTATTTATTACACCACCTGTGTACTCTTGAGAACTCTATAATTGAAACATTATACATTGACTCACCTTTTTCTCATGATGTATTGTAACTTCTCAAGGCTAAAATTTTCAATCATGGATTTTCAGAGTTATATGAGTGAAACAGATTTTTAATCTATTCTGCTCTGAGACAAGCTGGTTCTTCTCAAGAAACTTTCACTCTTTCGCAGTTATTTTTATTTCATTAAAAAGAATGTTCTAAAAAATTCCTTTTTCTCCTATAGTCCAGTTTATTCTTCAATAAAATTTTGCTACAAGGTTTTCTATAGGCCAGGAAGGATTCAATAGTATTGAGGAGCCATTAAGGACTCCAGCACTGAACACTCTGTTTCAGTGGTCTCCCTCAAAGACCCCTAAACTGATACATAAAGTAACCTTAATGAGAACCAGGCAATGTTTTTGAGCTTCTGATCACCCTGGCTATATATTTTTTTCGGATTTCATCACTTTATGCAGATTAATTGCTAGTTAAAAATCCTGCTGAAAATCATGTCACTTCCTGTAGGAATAGTTAGGGATGTTACAGGAAGTTATAGAGGAAACTACTCACAGGTGAGAAGGTTACTCTTAAGTGTCTCAAACACTTTGAAATCTACTAAGGAAGATCAAGGTAATTATTATTGACAACTGTTCAGACTGGAAATATTTAATTCCCTTAATTCTCTGAAAAAATCTCTTATTTTTGAGAAGGGCATGTCATTCCTCACTTAAATTTCCTGGCATCACTTCCAGCTTCTTTCCTCCTAATAAAAAGAAGTTCCAGAACACTGCCTTCATATTTTACATATTTAAATAATGAATGTCTACTGAAAGAATGCATGAAAATTACTCTTGGCTTTGGTTACTAGAGAAGTTAACATAAGCTACTTAGATTACTATTATAAAAATGTTATTCAAATGTTTTTACTAATGTAAGTCCATATTGAGAGCTTGATCATGAATGGCTTTTGTTCTTCAAGTTCTTCTTGACCTGCATAATCCTTTGGTTTGAATTCTTGAGGGGAAATAAAAGCGCATTAAAGAAATCATGCTCTGTATACAAATAATTTTTCATTATTTGCATAATGAAGGAGTATTCCTTTCTATTATGCATTGCTTTCTTCTTGCACTGAGATTTCTTCACATCCAAAAAATATAGAGACTTGAGTCACCAAGGTCTGAAGTTTGACAATGTGTTAAAGCATTTTTACTGCAGTAATTTAAAGTAGGCTGGTTTTTCTGTCAACCAGAAGTTTTTTCCAAAAGTAAAAAAATACACCCTGCCTCTTTTGCTGGCCTATGAACAATTTCACAACTGCTTTCTATTAAAAAAAATAAATAAGTGAAATGTAAGAAAATAAAAACTGAAGGGAAATATAAGACAGTAACCTAGAAATCCACATTCTACTGAAGAGATGACAAGGTATTTGAAGTTTTGAAGAATACTCTGCTAACAAAGTAAAGCAAAACTGGACTGAGGAAAGGCAGGAGACCATTAGCATGTCCATAGTGCCATGGAAATCCTTCCTGACACAGTGTCCCTTTTTGCCTTCTAGAGTTTATCCTGCTCAACACTGTTGGTGACTGCTCTGCTGTTAGTGAGGAAATTAATGGTTTTGGTATCATTAGTTAATCAGGAGAGATTCCCATTTTCAGATATCCATATTCATTCTCATAGACGATTATTCTCGGGAGTTTTATAATGGTTTGTAGTCATCAGCTGATGGTAATTACAGAAGAAAAATATTTCAGATGAAAGAGAGATGGAGATTGAGTGGATTGAGCAAGGTCACTGAAATGTTTTGGGGATTACTTTCCCAGTCCAATTCCCATCTCCCATCTCCCAAAACATATTCATCTGCAGGATGTATTCTTCCCTTGAAGACAGAAGGCATAAATATTACTGCACAACTTTTCCATTACTGTGGGAGTGTGGTGGTGTACTGCCACCCTCTGCTGGAATATACACGGTCCAAGCAATTTCTCCACCTCCCCATATCTATTCAGAAAGAACAGAATTTCTACAACTCTTACAGAGGAATTTGGTCAGGGAGCTTTGATGCTACTGGTTGCAGAGTTGTGGTCCTCTGGGGATTCAGCTTTTTGGTCATTGTGAGTGCACTCAGACATGCTTCCAGTTATGAATTTCTGCAACTCTTTTAAAGCCTTCTAGAGAACCAGAATAAAATCAGAAAGAGACACAAGATGAGCTACTGTCCTTTCTTTGTATGAACCAAGGTCTATCTGGAATTACTCAAGTTACAAGCCAGAATTTTCTACTTTGTTACAATGGAATCAGTCTTTTGAGTTACAAAGGCAAACGAAGGGCATGTAGAGAAGGGCAGGAGCAAACTACTTAAACAAAATCAAAAGATCAACAACTTTGCTTATATGTTTGCTCTAAAGAGGTACAGCAAGGCCATTTTCAAATGCAAGAGATGGAACTGGGCACCTCCATTTCTGCTTGCCCACTTTGGTGGTTTACATGAAGATGTAATGCTCAGTCCTGTCCAACTACATGACTTCTTCAAAATACTCAAACCTAACAGGTTGAAAACCACTCAATCACTCTGAAATCTTACTTTTCCATCATCACTAATGCACAGGATGAGTTCAGCTTCTAACAAAAAAAAAAAAAAAAAACAGAGCTATTAAGATTAAATTCTGGCCATATGGGAGTTACAAGAAGGTCTCAGCACAGGAATATTCCATCATGTTAATTGATTACTGCAATATGCTGCACATGAGGGGAAGGAAGGCAAAAGAATGTTGTGAAGATGTTCCAGCAGGTCCCATCTCTGAGTAATGCAGATTACTGAGGATTTATTGCCAAAGAATTTACTGCTTTTATTCACATTTGGCTCTGATTTAAGGATCTGATCCAGACTCTTGAAACAAATGGTAGACCAAACCTTGACTGTACTTGAGCTAGGATCTGTACAAAATGAAGTTAACCGCTAAAAACAACACTTTGCTTATTTAAGAAAGTCAGATTTTTACACCTGGTGGTCCATAGCTCTTGGACAATACTAACAAAAAAATCCTGTGCTAGAACACTCCCATGATCACAGTCGGTGAATGACCACCTAGGGTTTTTTTTTACTGATAATATCTGAAAACTGATAATACTGATAATACTGATAATATCGGATAACATATTAAGTAAACAAAAATATAAAACATTACTCTGGAGTAATCACCTATCCATAAAGTGTTGTTCACATTTGCAACCTAATTTATTTCAAATCCAGGTTGCATTCATTATTATTTCCATCCAAAAAATGCCTTCATTCTGTGTTTTAACCTTAGTTATCACCAGGAAAAAAAAAAAAAATCGAGGCAACTCTAGCGTAAGCAAGAGAAAAACCTGACAGTTTGGGAGGGAAAGCATAGCATAAGGAGAAAGTTGGGTTAACATTAAAGCTCTGTATTTCAACATCTTCACTAATAATTTGGAATTTAAAATCAATTCAAATTACTGAAGGTGAGAGAGCTTTCAATGAAATCATGGAGACTGGACTTATGAGGCATCTGTGCCATAAACTGGAGCTTAACTGCATTACTGTGGTCAAAGTGCTGAATTAAAGGGAGTCAGGAGGGGGACAAGCGAAGAGAGACAAGAGGTATCGCCTCTAAAACCTCTATAAATCTAACCCCCCTCCTCCCTGCTGACATCATTAGATTCCTACTTTGCCACTGAATAGTCTCAGGTAGGGCTTTAGCGATTGACAAATGAAGGCAATTTAAGGGTTTTATACTTGTGGATACATTGTAGGACTTACTGTGGGACTTAAAAGCATTTTTCTTCTAAATCAAATATTACCTTGGAAAATAACAATACTGGCAAATGAAACCAGTGAGGTGCCACTCAAGGCTACAGTCCTTCTTTAGTCATGTTGCTCTTTGAGAATCTAAAGCTTTTAATCATGCCAGGCTGCCACGTTTTGGGTAAAAATTCATGGGCATTTACAGATATTATTTTGGCCACTGGAGAGTTCACTTAGTAAAACAACAGAGATTCTATTGAAGTCATGGAAATGTTCACATTATTATTTTTTGAATGCACTACAATGACTGCAAAGCTCAAACATACCTGAGCTCATATGTGGCAAAGTTAATGAAAAATGGACTTATTTGTCAATGATTTTGTGTTTCTTATTCTTTTATATTTGGTCTGTGTGCTGTTTATTAAGGACTTGTTCAGAATAAAACCAGAAAATTTTGATTGCTTAATGTCTTCACAGCAATAGCTTGTGTTGACTTTTGTATTAGTGTTCTAAACCTGAATTAATAGTTAAATAAATAAATTCATATATCTGTTCTGTTTTCAGTATCCAGTCAAGGCCAATGTGATCTTATTAGAGGATACAGGCCAACAATTAACTGCTTAGAGATTCATTCAATAAGGCAATTCTTCATTTTTCAGATGAATTATCGAGTAAATACCCAGGAGATACCAGCCCAAACTATAAAACCAAGGCAGTTGGAAACTAGTATTGGGTTTTTGTTTGCTCCTAGGTTTCAGGAGAAGCCTAAGGGGTGGCAGCAAACATCAAGGGTCATTTCTGTTTCCATCCTCTCCTCTACATGTATGCAGTCACCTGCCATTGAGGTTTAGAAGCAAGAGAGGAAAAAATATATATAGCAGACAATTATAACCAAGCAAAATCAGAAAATGGCACCAACTACTTGCTATTGGAAATAACCACTGGAAAGATGTGCTTTACTTTCATGAGCATGTAAGTGTGATTTTACAGAGTGCACTGCATGAAAGCCTAAGCCTTTTGAATATTCCTTCAGCAGTAATATTCCTCCTGTTGACAAATCTTTTAAATACCTTAGGCAAGCATTACTTCATGCAAATCAGATTTTCAGAGGTGCTGTGTGAGAGCACATGCATCAGACCCAAATCCACTGGGATGCCAGGGATAAACGCATGTTACCAAACCATGGGAAGATCAGAACTGGTTTTAAGAAGCAGTCTTCCCAGAATGCAAATTCATTTCTCCATAACACCATTTCCCAGACAGATCTATTTCTGAGTATCAAGTTTTTAGTTCATCTTAGTTTGTATTTCTGAACCCATGACTGTCAGCCACATATTTGAAAAGCCATCTATTTCTCAGGCATTTAAACTAACCTGTTCATGGATATGCATGGCTTGTAAACCTCCTTCCATATACCAATCTTAATGAGATTTTGCTCTTCAGCCTTCCAGTTACGGGCAAAACAATCTGGTTTTGTGACTGTGGTGTGTCTGCTTCGAATGTGAAATAGGCTGGCACATTTCTGTCTCTCACTTTTGTATCTGGGTGATAATTTACGTTATGCACAGAGAAGCACAGTTTAAAATCAATAATAAAAATACTTTAATCTAACTTTTCTGGATTTCATTTATTTTCAGGTGTGTGTAAGGATAAAAAAAATTACCAACGTGCCAGTCTAGAAAATGGAGCTCTCAAAAAAAGCCAAAAAACCCCCCTATATAATTGTTAACAACAATTGTGTCCAAAGTAAATCCCATTTAATATGGCCTAGAGGATGTATAGGTAATTTCCAATTTAAGCAGAATACCAAACAGCACAATAGGTTTTATATTTCTCTCCAGGTGTGCAAATTGTTAATTAACCAAATTCAATTAGTTAAGTGGAGTATAAAGGGATGTATCACGATAATGCTGAGCATTTAACCTTTACCTCTAGCTATGGATTATTAGCAGTATGAAATGTCCTTTGTGCAGCCTGAGAGCTCATCCCTGGGCTCCCTGGGTGTGGACATGCAGATGTGGCTGCCTGTGCCCGAGGGATTGCACGTGGCTGACACACTTCTGGCCAGCTGACCCATGTAATCTGACCTTCTGCACACTGCACTCCTGTAAAACGAGGCAAATACTCTTAAATCACCATCGGGATAGTTTAACACATTTTAATTTGCATTTACAAGAGGTGACAAAAGCGCTTAGAGTCAAATTCTGTGGATGTTTATCATACAACCTTCATTTACTGGGAGCAACACATGAGCACTAGACCAGATGATTTCAAGAGGTTCCTTCTACGCTAATTTTTTCCCTGCAATTCTAAGAATTATGTAATTGAGTGACTAAGTTGAATCAAAGATTCTCAGTCAATGAACTCTGATAGCCAAGAGTAGCCAGACTATCTCAGCTGGAGCTATCATCACTATGCTGGTGTTACAGTGCATCTCAGAGTCATAGAATAAAGACTGGAAAATATCTCTGAGATCATCAAGCCCAACCTTTGAACAAACACCAACACCAGCACTAAGTGCCATGCTGAGTCATTTCTTGGACACTCCCAGGGAGACAGTGAATCCATCACTTCCCTGGGCAACTCTTTCCAGTGCTTGAGCACCCTTTCAGTGAAGAAATACTTCCTGATGTCCAACCTGAACCTCACCTGGTGCAGCTTGAGGCCAGGTCCTCTTGTCGTATCACCGGTGCTGCATGGTTGTTCCTTCACAACAGAAGGAGCTCTCACTTGAAAGGAAAGGGATTTCAGGCACCTATAAATAACTAAGATGCCAACAAAACGGGGTTATGTGTAGCCCAGACTAGCTAACCTGTTATGTCCCTGAACTGCATGAAGCTTTTAGTGCTGCTGAAGAATTTCTTAAAGCTTACCTGCAGCAAGAATAAATTGTTGAGGAAGGAGATGTGGGAATGGGGATATTACAGAGCTCACTGGTGAGGTAGTGGTTATAGCCCCAAGCTTTATAGGTTTAAATCTCCAGATTTGTTATTGGACTGTATCTGTTTTATAATAACATGATGATTTTTCTTCACAGACTGGTGGTCTCAGACAGTTGGGAGAGAAAGTATGACTGTTTTTCAGAACTATGGAGGTTGATTCAAACCTAGGAATTTTCTGATCAGACAGACTGTAAAGCCCAAAACAGACAAACCAGAAGTCAGATGAGTCAGAGGACTTAGTCCTAGACTACTTCCTTATCTCATAATCTTTGAAAATTACAAGTACACATGCTCTACAAAGTTAAGGCAAATTAAAATTATTTAATTATTGATTTAAAAGATTCTAAAACCTCAGAATCAGATGCAGAACACTCACAGAGTGTGTCGCAAATTGAATTCATTCTTTTCAAAGAAAGATTTCCATTCAGGAAAAGAAAATCAATTTTTGAATGTAGTAAGCAGACAGATCAATTTGTTGTAGAGCTGTTGTACAAGGAATCCTCAGAGTCTCATATTATCCAGGTTTAAAACAAATCTGATCTAATTTAAATTTTTTAAATATGTAAATTATGCTTTCATCTGATTTCTGATGTGAGTCAGTCAGACTGGGACTGCACCACAGGAATCATCAGTTCACAGTTGGTTTGTGGGGGTTTTATTTATCTTGGTTTAACCTTCATTATGGTGGCATTGAAGAGCCCTTTTGAGAGCCTGGTTCTGTGTGGGCAGGCAAGGAAGAGGATGGACCCTGCTGGAGTTGAAAGGGCACAGCAGACAGACAGGAGGCAAATGGGAAAGACAACAAATGGATACACATGAAGTGAGCAGCCAGCGGGGGAGGAAAAAGGGCTTTTGGTTCATGGCTCACTTAATTAAAAAAGGAAACAACTCATAGGCACCACAGCAGAAGACTTCATTTTGGGGATTTTTCAAGCCACAGAAATGCATACCAAAACATAAAAATATTAGAAAAACACCAGTCTGAAAGACTGCCAATATATGCCAATAATTCTGAGGTTAATATTACCATTTCAGTAATAAAATCCTTGGTAGATTCACCCTTGCTTTTATCATGCTTATCTTGGATCACTTTAACACAAACAGCAAAATTCCAAACATTTGTGATGCTTGTCAGAGTTTATTTTGCCTGCATTTTGGGACTTCCTATCACCAGTATTTAGCTGAGGATTTTCATGGTCTGCATATTCAAGTAGGATTATGCTTTCCCTGTCCTGAATCAGAAACCTAAAGCTTACGACTTGGGCAGCCTGAGAGTCTCTGCATCACTGTCAAACTTCTTTCTCATGTTATCTGAAGCTTGAGAGAAGGTACAAGGGCACTTTGTATTCAGATTAAAGAATGGAAATTCTCTGATATTTAAATATTTCATATTGACTGAACGACAGTGACTTTTCTGTGTTGCTCATATCCAAATGCTATTCAATCCCTACCTTCTCCTAAGTAGCCATTGATCCTCTCAGGTATCAAAACTTAATTTCTAAAGTGGGATAATGCCACCCCTGGAAATATTCAAGGCCAGGTTGCACCAGGCTCTGAGCAACCTGATCCAGATGAAGGTGTCCCTGCTCATTGCAAAGGAGTTGGAGTAGATGAATTTTAATAGTCCTTTCCAACCCAAACCATTCTGTGATTCTACAATACCATTTTCTTCAACAAAGCTCCAGATCAGTCACCGTAGGAATAGTAACAGTATCTACCTGTCAGTACATCAATAATTTTCTTTGCATCTTTGATGGGCAAGGCCTCTTTAGGACCTGGGTTATGGCTATCATCCTCTGTAGCTACATTTTTCTTTAAAAGAAACAAAATTCCATCCAGTCATTTCATGACACATTTTGAGTTCCATGGTGTTGGTAGTATGATAAGGTTTTGCTTTCTAAACACAGAGTAAACACCTCAAGTGAGTATTAACAAACTGCCCAATGTTTTTATCTCATTCACATATAAGTCCAACTTTGAGCATGCAAATAACTTTTGGAAGTTGGAGAGAATTTGCCTCTGACACCCCACATATGCTTTAGCCTAGTGTGCATTATTAGGGCACGTGATAATTTTTGTCCTGACCATTTTAATACCCATTCCAGCATCTGCCATGCATGAAATTCCTCTTACTGACACACTTACATGGGTAATCTGGCATTTAACTCCTATCTTTACTGAGTCAGGTGCATTTTGCTTTCATCTTTATTCTAAGCCAACACGGTATTTGCTGATTACCTTTATCAATTTCCCTGTGCTAAATTTGAGTATATTTGCTGAACAAACTGCACTATAAACAACCTGTTTGGTATGTAGATAAGAACTGGATCCTTGTAATCCAAAATTGTTATTACTTCAGGCGCCAAAAGTGTAATTTAAGATCAAACATTGAATTGGTATCATAAATGCTTTTTCTTTATTAAAAAAATAAAACCAACTGATTGATTTTCAGATAAATAAAATCCAGCTAAATAAATGCAAATCTATAACAATTTTGCTCACATAATTTAGTGTATTTAATTTAATGTTGTCATTTTTTGTTAGGTCTACAAACAGAAGGAGCTCAAGGTGTTAATCAGCTGAACAGGTGAGAGCCAAATTTTCCCTCGTACTTCAGAATTTTATATCACTCGATTTTTCTACTGTTTGTAATAGTGTGGTATAGGATAGCACAGCATAACAAAATATAATTAATATAACATAATATATATTCCAACTTCTCAAATCTTATTTCCTACAATTTCACACGTTCTTTTCCATGTGTTTTATTTTCCTTTAGACAATTTTCATAGTTCATGTCCATTACTTCTCATGTCTTTAATACCCATTGTTTTTCTTGTTTTAGTTTAAAAAAAATTAAAATACACACATACAAAAGAGCAGGATCAAAACCAAAATATTTTTAGGTAGTAAGAAAAAAAGAAAAAATGTCCTACAGTTTGATATGAATTGAAATGTTGATAAGCAATAAAATATACATGATGGACCATCTCTATAAACAGCCCCAGTATATTGGTCAGTGTTATGAATATAATTTCTACATTCGCTTGTTTTCACTTAAATATATACTGATGCAGGCAACAAAGTCATGCATGCAACTTTAGTATAGTTAACCTATGGACATGCAAACTTATCAACAGAATTTAATAAATAACTGAAATGGAACTGAGGACTCCCAAACGTGGTTAAAGTATACTTTTTCTTTCTGTAATAAAGGATAAATTATGTTTACAACAGTTGAAGAGCTGGAAGAAAAGTGACAGATAATAAAAATATTTGCTTGACCATCATTTGCTAAATACATTTCTTTTCTTCTTTCCTTAGATACTCAGCTCTTTTGAACGGAATAACAAGTAGGTAAGTTACAATGATGAATTATTCTTTCCAGTTTCATATTCTATTTATAGCTTTTTCATTCATTAGAGCTTTTAATTTGTCTTGGGTTTGCTAGTTTTCACGCTCCCATGTATTTTTTACGAAATAATTTATTACAATCTATATTTCTTTCTTTTCAAAATTATAATCCAATTACTTTCTCAGTAAACAAGAATTCCTCCTTTTTATGTGAATTGAACTACCAGCCAAAGCAGTTTCTGATTAGACAAGCTAATTTTGAAAGAACAGATAGAATGAAGCAATGAACTGGATAGAAATAATAATGGAGCATACCTTGTTAGATAACAAATGGAACACACTTTGGAGACAATTAATGCATGAGATACTTAATGCTGAGGTATATTAAACAAATTTTGTCTTATTTATTTGCTGCTATAAATCATAGCTAGTTTCCTTAAATAATGTGCTCTAACCATCCAGGTTACATCATATTTCCATAAATATGGGCTGTGTTCTTTGCTGGAAACCCCAGCACCTTTTGCAGGATGTGTGTATATATTTTTATATAGATAGATATAAATATAGACAGATCAGTCAATTGATTGATCCAGTAAGGGAAACTGGTCTAACAACATTTGGGATTAATTTTGTCTAGAAAAACTTGATGATTTTGTCCAATTGATGAATATTATTTCTTGTATTTTGGGTTTCCAGATGAGTTACAGACTGAGTGGTCATTACTTGCTGGGGTTGATTCTGTTTCAAGTCTTATGCTAAAGTAGCACTTTTTATTGGGTTTGTTGTGAAGAGAGAGGTATCAGGCCTCGTTCCTTAATTTCCTCCACTTGAATCAGTCCTACCTCCTTAAGTCTGAGGACGAGCTCTTTACAGTCCAGTTGGAATAGCATAAGGATGAGATCACTTATAAATATGAGAAGACATCTTCCCTCACTAGCATTGCATCCAACTCAAGTTTAAGAGTCATCAAAGAGACTTCATTTTAAATGTGTACTATTAAAGGTTTTAGTAGGGAGGTAGCAAAATCCACCAATACCATGAACAGTCAATCTTCAGCTGTGAAGAGGGGAAGGGAATCATGAGTCTTTACGTCTTTCTGCAATCTCTGTAGGTACCTACATGATGCAGATTAAACTGCTCTCCTGTGCTCTTATAACTTGTATGAAACTAGTCCTTCTACTTCTGTTTGCAAACTTCAGTTTTACTTAATGCTTTAATAATAAAAACTTCAGTGGTGTTTCTGGAGAAATAAAGCAAATCCTCCTAAATGTGTGGATGGATCTGTTAATACAAAAGTATTAACCCATTCCACCTGTGTTTCCTGCCTCCCGCTTTTATTTTTCAGCACTAGTCACATGGATGGTAATATTTCTTGGTGAATGGTAACCTATCTGTAAGCACTGAATATACTGATTTTTTTTTATACTTACTTCCAGATACTTCCCCTTATTAACTTTCTTTCAGACATTATGCTGCCAAATCCCTCTTGTCTCTCCTGTCTGTATATGGAAATCATCTCTAGCTTCCTTCTCTCCCTTTCTCACACAAATTGCACCTTAAAATTGATCCAGTAAAATAACTTCATAGTTTCAACATCCTACTTATGAATCCTTTCCTAATTCTGTATTATTTCTCATCTCCACTATTCTCAATTTTCCAATAAGGACCTTTGATTTTCTCTTGAGAGTTCCTGCCTCCAAGAAAGTCCTTTCCAATCATTACCTTTTGGGCCTTGTGATTTCTCTTCGAGTACCCACTCCTATCCTGTGACTATCCAATTTACCAATGGAGATTATTTTTATATAGATTAGAGCCCTTTTGCATTTCAGAAGTCCTTAAAATGTCAGAGAACCACTCTTCCAGAGAACACACAAATGCAGTTACAACTGACACGTTAATAAATATGATCAGATCTAACTTGGCCTGCCTGTTCCCTCTCATTATATATGTCTTCAGTTAAGGACAGAGGCTGAAGATTAAAGAGTCATCTAGGTTTGTGGAAAGGTGGGTTACAGTCGAGACATCATTGCGTAATTCTGCATGTTTTATTTGTACATTGTATTTTCATTTCTCATGGGATCTGTTGCCAGAAGAAGAACTTTGCTTTCTCATGTCTCAATCAGCTCCACCAGGCACTTCATCCTCCAGTCAAATGTGACAAAATTTAGTAATTGCTGTAATGTGGCCTTCTATTTGAATATTATTTTCTGTCTGGCCAGGTGTAGGCCAGTGTTTGGTGCTGCTGCAGAGCAAAAGATTTAGCACACAGGGAGTTTTAGATTTTAGATTTGTGCTTTAAGATTCAGCTGTCTCAGGATGTGCAATGAAGGGATAGAGACAAGCCTTGGAGCACAGATTGAATCTCTCACATGGAAACACAAAGGCTGGTGTGTTGTCATTTTAGCCTGAATAAGTTGGAGAGACAAGTGGAAAGACACCTGAATGCAGGAACCACGGTGATGGGAGAGCAAGAACCGTTCTGAGGAGGACAAAAAGTGATGGACGAAGATTGTAACAGGAACCAGTGGTGATTTCAAACATTTATTGTATCAAAGCTCCTCCAGAACAGCTCTGTGCTGGGGCCTGGGGACCAGGAGCTCTCTGAGGAATGATGGTGAAGGATCCAGCCAGGAAACAATGAAGATTTCAAGGCTTACCTGTATTTCATTAGAAAGTTGAGTAAAATCAGCTCATTTCCTGGGAAATTGTTCTGTATTGATGAACCAGCATTTTCTGTGGGAAGACAAATATTCTGTTGACTATTTTGACCATCCTGATTTTAAGATCTTGTGCTATTTCTCTCTGCTCCTTGACTTGCAAGAATTATCATTTTTAGTTATATTTGCACATTGTCTCAACACTGGCCAGCAACCATAGATTACAGCATGAATGGGCATAGAAATTGAGATATTTAGGATGGTTTTGTTTCCTATATAATTAATGAACCCCCTAACCAATGCTGCCAGAAATCGAGACTGATCAGTCATGAAAAATTGAACCATAATTCAACATTTCAGATGTTTCAATAGATTTTTTGGTTTTGCTGGCATTGAAATATACCACAGCAAAATGTGAAATTGCTAAGTGTGGATAGTTTATACCCAAGCATAGTATAATCACAAGTGCTGACACTGTTCTCCTCTGTTTTATGGCAAAGCTGATTTAAATTTAAGTTTAGTTCACACTTTTTAATTTATTTCTCCTTTTAATTTCCTCTTTTCATATAGGGAAAATTATGATCTTATGAAGCTGACATTAAATGATCAAACAATATTGAACAACCTAATGAAAATCTTAAGCAAAAGTCATTGTGAATTAGGTATTTGCTAAACTGACAACACAAGCCTTTGTAAACCTGATATTGTTCTTATGTAAACTCATGAATGGAGACTTTCTCAAATAAATTACTTAATAACATCAGAGTCATTGGCTGAGTAAATATATCCCAGGGGCGCATACTAAGATTCCTGAATTTAAATGTTGAATAGAACTTCATATTTGTCACCTTTACTAACGAGTTTTTCCTTATGAAATCATTATTAGCATGAAAAAGTTAAATTTTGTATCTAATTTCTTGAATTAATGCTGTTTGAAGACCCTAAGGGTTTGAAAGTTCTTACACTGGAATTCATCATTTACATAATTTTCATAGCCCCAACACTTTGCTCTCTGCTATGAATGCACATTGTGGGTTTTTTATGCATTAAAGCAGCAACTTCTATTTTTCTCCACACAAAACAATTAAGAGAAGAATAACAGGTAATAAACATTTTTAATCTTTAATATTACATTAACAGTGAAGTGCCATATTTCATGCTTTCACAACCACATTGCATGCTGAATGATGCATTTTTGGTCCCTCACTATGAAGATATTTGATTAGAAAGGAAAAACAATTGAGTTATTTGAGATCAGTGGAGCTTTCCATCATTTCCTGCTTGAGAAACTTGCAAGTGCACAGCAGCATGGCCAGATTTTTAAGCAGACTAGACCATATTTTCTCAACTCTACATTATCATAGTTCAGCCATGATCTATGACTGTTTACTTGATTTTTCTTTTGTTGCTAATATAGCTTATTATATGGAAGATTTATTCTCTTTTAAGCTGAAACCAGTGCAGCACATTTTCTGACCAAAATATCTCTTGATGTTAACCTCTCCTCTGCCTACATTTATTAATAATAATTTTTATTACTGCAGGTCTTTTGCACTCGTGATCATGGACCCTGAGTTATGGTAGAAGTAAGAGATAGGTGTAGGATGGATCCAAACTGGAAAACCAAATTAGCAGCAAAGACATATTTAATATCTGCATCCTTTGGGCTTAGCATAACTGAAAAGGAAATATGACAGTCCAGACAGTGTTTGGTACAGAAAAACTGAATTTATTTCTGTGTCAAGGCTAAACTAGTTTGACAACAGCCTAAAAATCATCTTTAGGTGGTAGACAAATCTGTTCCCCAATTTAAGAATGTGACTAAGAGTTTTAATTGTTGCGATTACTATTATTATTATTATTATTGTTGTTGTTGTTGTTCCTGTCTGTGTACCTGTGTACAGTAAAAGCATTAATGTAAATGATCCAATCTGGTTTGTGGCAAACTTAGTATTCAATGTGAGATGAAGATTCCACTCTTAGGTATACATTTCTCACCCCACTATGGCTATCTAAAAGGCCATTGTACCCACATATGATGAGCTAACTTTACCAAATAATTCTCTCTTGGATGGATCCTTGGATTCTTTCCTGGGATGGAAGCACACCTACTGGAATTACTTCTATATTTTCAATATTTAAATTCTAAATCTGAAGCCAAATGTGATCTTTGAGTTTGATTTATATATTCACATCTAGTGCTAGTTAAGAAGCCTAGTGTCATGTACTCATATAATAAAAGAATTCATCCAATTTCTTACAGCAGCTCCTGGAATTAGTCTCTACCATCTCAGTTCAAAATGAAGAAGCAGCTTCATGAAGTTTAAACTGATCATAATTTACCTTGCATTTCTAAATGCAGTACAATGAGGTGAATACTGACTCTTTTTAAAGCCAGTTTATTGTGTGTCAGATATCCTCCAATCTTCTTCAAAGTTTATGAAAAAGCACACTCTTGTTTTTCTACAGAAGTAAAATCAGACATCTGTGTGTCTTCTCCAATCACAAAACATCTAGGAGTAACTTCTTGGTGCATTATTTAGATTATTCCTGTTGTTTTCCAATAGCAGTTTCAACTGTCATGTTTTGTGTCAATCTTGCCGCTCTTCCCACCTAGGAACAATACCAAAGAGTCTTAGGGATGGAAAATAAAGAACAGTCTTGAAAATATTGTTAATTATTAAATCCAGAGGATACAATTTTTGCTGATCAGTGTTTGATATAGAAAGGCCTTAAAGCAAATACTGGCACAGAACAACCCATGAAACCTTGTAAGTCTGTCTTTTGACCACCAGCAGCTTCCCTTCAAACCTTGTCCAACATCTTCTCTCTGGACAAATCACTCTCCTTGATGGAGTGGAGGAAGTCCAGTCTGTGTGATCAACTGTGTACAGTTTTAAATTTCCTACAAATCATGTTAGTGCTTTGAAAATATGTGGTACTGCAGGAATGAGCCATATTAAAATTATTCATTTTGGACTCCAAATGAACAAGCTCAGAACAGCTTGCTGGAAGCCCCTGGCATTTAGTTACAGTCAAATTTGATGATGGCTTGTAATGTGAATGTCAAAACGAGGTCAGCCATTTGAGGCTGCTCACTACCAACCTTCCTTTTCCATGAGCCAAATCACTGCCCAGATGCTCATTGAGCCTCATTACCATAATGCCAACATGTTATCCAGGTTCAAATGTGGGGTTTGCTGTTGATCCAAACATACACTAAAGCCACTGAAAAACTCCGTCAAGGAGTGCTATGCTCTTCATGGGTGCCAAAATTCAACTGGCTCAGAATTTTGAGGGATTTTGAGTCATTTGCTCTGTCCTAACTCGCTGTGTTGTAAATTCTTGTTTGTGAGATATCAGGCATTCAATGAATCTAGATATTTGGGCTTGTTTGACAATTTCCAATAGCTAAACCCCCAAACCAGCAATTTTCAAAGTTTCCCACTAATTTCTGTGGACTCTGGATGCAGTTTTTGGAAAACCTTACATCCGTCACCCAACTAAGATTCCAGCCGTTGCTGTCACCCTGTGATGATGTGTTCTTCGGGCATAATTATTTGTCTCTGATTTTCACTATCTCCTGGTAACCCAGGCACTCTCCTTCTTCATCCATTCCAACAATAATGGGCAAAAATTGAAAGAAAAGCACTCATGAAATTCAAATTAAAACATGTATCTCAAATATTCATCCCTTAGCAAGGTTTGACTGATTATAAACAGAAACTATTTGGACTGATTTTAGGATTTTATGAAAATATATTGCTGCTCTGTAAACCAAAGCTATGAAAAATATGACTAATGGTACCAAGAAATAGTAGCTATATAATCCTATGTGTTTATCTATTCTAGCTTGAATAACTCAGAGATATGTTTCCTTTCACTACAATTAGTGCACTCATTTTAGGTTTGTTGACCTAAGTTTCATCTATCTATACATTGGAAGATCTTGAAGGCATACTAAGCTACAGTTTCATTGAATCATCCCTCTATTTTCAGCTGTTTTAATGTGTTTATTAGATAAAATTTAAAAATATCTCATTTATTAAAACTCTCAGTGTTACATTTTTTCTTTTTGCACACCAGAACATTGTAGTGAAACTTCTACAAAACACACATTTCTCAGGAAATTTTTCTCATTGGTGTAAAATTGTGTCATAAGCTGGAAGAGAATATTCATGAATGGAAAACACTATTATTTTATCTGTGTTGTTTTCCTGTCATTTTGACCTTCTCTTCCTTAGTTTCTCACTTCTTATCCTTAGTTTTTTACTATCCTTTCCTTAGTTTGGGTACACAGTAAACTTCCCCATGTCATTTATTGTCACCATTGTCATTTCTCTTGTGTGACACACGTATTTTATCTTTTCTCTATTCAGAAAAGAGAAGATGGATGGGCAGGAAAGATTTCTTTTACTGTTATTCCGCTTTATTTTTGTATCATGTAAGTTCATATTTTTCAGGGGTTTTCATTGATTTGAATTGCTGTAACAGGTACTTAGTGCAAAGTCTGAGCTTGTACAGTAATTAAAGTGAAACAATCTCAAGCTATTTAACTTAATAAGGGGAAGTTAACCGACTTGATCAGAGTCTAATACTTGCAGAGGGAAGAATTTCTGATATTCATTGACTCTTTAATTTAGCAGAAAAGTATATAACAAGATCCAGGCAATGGAAGATGAAGCTTGACAAATTCAGAGGTAGAAATAAGATACTCAGAGTGTAATTAACCGTCACATCTTCCCTACAGATGTGTTAGACTCTGCTGCCTGCAGTTTTGAAGTCTTAAAAGTATTCTGACAAAATCTCAATATTCAAATACAATTTACTGCCTAGTTGTGATGATGATAGGATGAAATTCCTGATGTATATTATGTAGAAGTGCAGGAAAGTAGCTTTACAAGCCTTATTGGGTTTCACCCGTATTTATATCAGAATCCTCCACTGAATTTCTGGTTTCTGGTGAAATTACATAGAAATTTGTGGTGAAAATTAAATATAAACAACAACAATATTATTGTTGTTGTTATTATTATTATTATTATTATTATTGTTATTATTATTGTTATTGTTATTATTATTATTATTATTATTTAAGCTAGAATGTAAAGGCAGTGACATTATTATGAACTATGGAGTCACAGGTGCCTTCCTCTAAGCAGCCTGACTTTGACAAAGCATGATCCATACTCCAAGAGATTAAAATAAGATCAAGAATGTATGTTTGATTTCTTGGTGGTAAAGCCCTATTGACATCAGTTTCTAATCATGAAAAAAACACATGTTCACCCCACAAATGAGATTCAGGTCTAAATTTAGGTATCTAATTTGAGTCATTTGTCAAGTTATGCCAAAATATCCTTCATAGAGTCAACAGGAAAGAGCTTCCAGGCTTCCTGAGTCCTGCCTGGCTAAGTTTATGTTTTATACCAAAGTCCTGGGCCAAAACAATTTTCTGAAACAACCTGTTTCTCTTCTTTATCTGTGTAATGGTTCTAAGAGATTAAACTTCTAACTTCAGTAACTACTTAGGATTTCAGGAAAACACATAAGTAGATCTCTGACGACCTTCAAAAATTGCAACTTCCCATTTGCATTTTGCTCCCTAAATAATTGTGAGTGCTGTCTAGATGCAGCACTTGACAGACCTTCTCTTTTTGTCTTTGAAATCACATTCCTCTTAGGTAAGCTTGTTCTTTTAAAAATTTTTGGAGGGATTTGTCAGGCTAATTGTAGGCTTCTTGGGACAATTATCCTCAATTCACTTTACATTCAAAAAAAAAAAAAATATAATTGTTTTCAGGGCATGATTCACATCCTGTAATGTACTGCTAGATATGAACTGCATTCTAATGATGTCTATTTTTCCCTGTAACCACTAAGTCAGGTTATGGAAATTAGTTAGGGTTTATATAGTGAAACTGCAGACATCTGAAGTTAGATCATATGATCTTCCAAAGGTTGTCATGCCAAGCTTCTTCATCTGGTCAAATTAAAAAGGGTTTAACAGAACCACATGTAAATCAATACATCTTGGAATAACAGTAAATTAGTTTTTTACTGCATTTCATGCATCATTCATTGACTATTTCAATACAGAAGAAGAATCCTGTGTTACACAATGGCAAAAAAATTGAAATAAATTTTAAACACACTGTAGAGAACGTTTCTCCTGAATAAATCTTTAATATGAAAATGGCACATCATATGTGAGGTTCCATCAGTATTTCTGTGACTCAGAACAGGGTTATTATGCTTTGGAGTGTGTGTACACATGACATTTACGTACTTTTAAGTGATTGAGTGTTAGGAAACTACATCACATCCCTCTTTCTGAAAATGTGCTCCCAGAACTCATATCCTGGAAAAGTCCTGGGTCATAGGTACAAGAACAAATAGATGAGGAGAAAGAGAAAAGACATTATCCATAAGGTCATATGGCTTCTTTTCATTTTGAAAGAATAGGTTTTTAAAGTCAGAAGAAGAACTGGAAGAGAATATCAATGCTTTGAAGGTAAAGATTCCTTTTTCAATACGCACCTGGAGTTGAGGAAAACAGAGATAATGAAGAGTGCCAGGTTTAGAGGCACAGCCATTGGGACTATCCCAATACAACCAAGAGAAGGAGAAGGATGGCAGAAGATGAAAAGAGAACATAAACAAGGACTAGGACAAGGCTGGTCCTTTGCATTGAAAGACTTTGGAATGAAAATTGGGTCATCCCTTGTTAATCTCAGACCTCAGGGAGAAGAGAAGAAGTTTGGAGAAAGGAAGATTTCCCTTGGTCATGAAGGGTTTGGTTAGAGGTCAGCTAGACAGATCTAACATCCATAAATCCATGGGTCCTGGTGGGATGCACCCAAGGGTGTGGAAGGAGCTGGCAGATGTTGTTGCTAAGCCACTTGCAAACACCATTGAAAGTCATGACAAATGGGAGAGGTGCCTGATGCCTGCAGAAAGGCCAATGCTACTTCCATCTTCAAAAGGGGCAAGGAGGACCCAAGAAACAACCAGCCAGCCAGCCTCACCTCCATCCTGGAAAGGTGATAGAACATCCACCTCAGCTGGAAAGGTGATAGAACAGGTTGTTCTGGAGGTCATCACCAAACATGTAGAAGAAAAAAAGGTCATCAGGAGTAGTCAGCATGAATTCACTAAGAGGAAATCATGCTTGACAAGTCAGACAGCCTTCTATGATGGCATGGCAGGATGGGTCAATGGAGAGCAGTCCATGTTGTCTACCTCAACTTTAGCAAGATTTTGATGCAGCCTCATAGGTAAGCTCAGGAAGTGAGGGTTGGATGAATGGACAGTGAGGATGAATGGCAGAGCTCAGAGCAGAGTGAATTCTGTGATCAGTAGAGCAGAATCCAGCTGGAGGCCTGTAGTAAGTGGCATTCCCCAGGGATCAATATTTATTTAACTTCTCTTGTCCAGTCTTATTTCAGTTGTTTACCTATGACCTGGATGAAGGGATAGAACACACTCAGCAAGTTTGCTGGTGACATGAAAATGTGGGGAGTGGCTTCCAACACCTGAGGGCTGGGCTGTCACTCAGCAGGACCTTGATGGGCTGGAGAACTGGGCATAGAAAACCTAATGATGTTCTACATGGGCAGGTGCAGGGTCATGCAGGAATCACCCCAGGATAGGTTGGGGGCTGACATAGCAGAGAGCAGCTTTGCAGAGAAGGACCTGGGAGTCTTGGTGGGTGGCAAGTTGACCATGAGCTGGCAGGTGAGGGTGGTATCATATCTGTGATGGCTATTGGGATCCACACCTCAGCAGCCTCTGTGGAGAGCTCTTTCCCATTGAGAACCTGTTGTTCAAGCAGGTATAATTGCATCAAAGTATGACTGGCTCATCTTACTGCAACTTTCACTCCTTCTGCTTTGGAAGCAAGTGAATTTAGTTCAGCTCTGTGCTTCTGAATGGTTTATCAGGAGTAAATGGCTTTGAATTTTAGTCTTGATACAGTTTCAGAGCAAAAACTATTGAAGAGTTGTCTCTACTAAGTAAACACAGCAGGAAACCCAGCTGTGAGCCGCTCTGTAGGTTTGGTTGTTTGTTGAAAATATCTTTTGAAGTTCTCAGATTCATACCCTATCACACTAAAAAAAAAACAGGTTGCATCTCCTGGCAATGTTCATGTACTTACTAATAAGGAGTCCTCAAAACCATCAAGTTGCTACATACAATTCTCAAGTGGTGGAAGTCTTATAAAGTAACTATTTACATTTTGTTTCCACCAACCTGTGATAAAATTTCACACTGCTCAGGTAAAATTGCATTTTTAACCAATAAGATCGCACTTTTACCTAAAGCAGAAACAGAAAAAAAAGCCACTTCCTACTGTGAATCTTGACACAACAACTTGTCGTTGGCCCATTTCTAGGTTTTATTTTCTTAGAATGCATCACAGCTACCAGTCTGGGACATTTGAAAATGTAATTGAGCTTGATAGCAAGCGATACAGTTAATTCTGTTGGTAAATGTTGTGCAGTGCTAATTGCTAGTTCTAAATTTAACAATTAGTTTAGAAATTCTGAAGTGCAATTTATAATGGGATATAAGCTGCAGGCTTCAGCTTGTACCAGCTTTTTTATTATTATTACTTATACCCATTTAGGAGGATGCAGCTGAAAAAATTTAACCAAGAATCAAGATGCATGCCTAATTTAACTTCCACCAAATCTGACTATACATCTAGTAAATTTGTTATGGCTGCAAAACATGTTCTAACAAATTAAGCTTGTATCAAGTCTTCTGCTTTCTACAGTTTGTAATTATACATTAACTGATATCGTCATCCTAAACTTCAGTAAATTCTTTAAAATTGACATTGATGTTGTCTATCACAGAAGTAGATTTGTACAGGTCTGTGTTCTCCCTCCTTTTAAAGAGGAATGTTGCCATACTTCAGCATATGGAATTTTGAAACCTGGAATCATGCAGATTTTGTTTTGGACATTCTGCTATGCAAACGTCCTTGAGATAATAAAACATTAGAAGGAAGGAAATAAACCTGACATGATTAAATAATATTTTCCTCAAATTAAAGGTTTTGTGTTGCAGAATCATTGGAAAGTTGAACTTTAAAGACATCTGTGCACCTTTTAGTTGACTTGGAATTGTTCCAGTCCAGGCTGGATGGGGCTCTGAGCAACCTGGTCTAATGGAAGGTGTCTCTGCCCATGGCAGAGGGGTTTGAACAAAATAATCTTCAAGGTCTCTTCCATCCAAAACCATGCTATCATTCTATATTTTATTAAATTATCTCCTCAAAACAGAGTGAATTATTGCAGATGATGCAAGATTATACCCAGAAATGTTTTTGACTCTCCCAAAAGATGGAGACTCCACAACTTTCCTGGATAACTTGTTCCAGTTTCATGACACTCACAGTAAAAGACTTTAAATGGAATCTCCTGTACTTCAATATGGGTCTGTGGCCTCTTGTTCAGTCACCTTGTCCTTCTTCTCTCCAGCCTGGATAACCCCAGCTCTCTGCCTCTCCCTGTTTAGGAGGTGCTCCAGTTCCTTAAGCATCTCAATGGCCTTTTGCTGGACTTCCTCCAGTACATCCATGTCTGTCCTGTGTTGGGAAGTACAGAGGTGTGCCCAGCACTCCAGAGGTGTCCCCACTGCTGAGCAGAGAGGCAGGATCTCCTTTCTGGGGCTGCTGGACACGTTCTGCCCACGACAGCTGGGAGGAACCAATGGCCTGGATTGCCACAAAGGAGCACAATTGGGTCATGGCCAGTTTGGAGATCCATAGGACCCGGAGGTCCTACTTTTTCAAGCTGCTTTCCAGTTGCAAACAGTTTCCAACTGTTTGAACCCCAGCATGTGTTGGTGTGTGGATTTGTTCCTCCCTGTATGCAGAGCTCAGTGGTTCCATTGTGTCTTCATGAGGGCCAGGTTGTCCCATTTCTCCAGCCTGCTGAGGATTTTCTGAATGGCATCACAACCAACTGGTCCATCCATCACTCCTCCAGTTCTATAACACCTGTAAATTTGTTAAGTGTGCACTTTGTCTCATTAACCAGACCATTAATTAAGCTGCTAGATATCGCTGGCCTCAACATTAACCTCTGGGATGCTCCACTTAGCTTTTCTGCTATTTCTACATTTATCCTGATATCTGTTTATTTCAAGTATTCAAATCTGCCCTTAGTCACCCCTTTCTGTTCAGATCTTAGGTAGTGTAGAGATACCTTGGTTTTGTCATTGGCAATAAGCATAACTGGATTTACCAAGTTACATAACCCTAGAAAGATTCACTTTTGAGAAAGGCAAGATCCTTGGCTCAGATAAACCACCATGTTTCATTAAACATGTCCTGCCAGACTTGCATTGGCTGAATATTTGGCTCCAAAAGCTCCCTTTGAAGTCAGTGAAGTCTTTATTGCCATCCCTGTGGAATGTGAAAAATTACACTACTGATGTAACTTTATAGGCAGAACTAAGACAAGAATTTTCTTTACCAGGAGGGTATTATAGTTTTTTAAACTATATAGTTTAAACTACTGCTCCAGCATGAGGGGAAATGATGATGAAAGAATGACCACACAGTAAATAATTTTCAGCCCACAGAAAGAGCATTTTTACTCTCCCACACGTATCCAAGGGTAATAAAAAAAACTCGAGACTGGTAATGAAAACTTTATTTTCTCCTGCGCTGCCCCAGCCAAAATAGTGTTATTTTCCTGTCATATAAAAATATCTGAATGACAACAAGGCAATACTGTAGCTCTGCACCCTGCTTAGTATTGAGTTTAGGTGTGAATTGCCAGTTCACTACTCTGAGGAGACAGTTACCTGTCTTCTCTTCCACTTAACTTTTCTTTACATAAAATAATTCAGATACCTTGTACCTGTACCAGTCCTCCACCAGAGTCCTCCTGCCATGCAGAGCACAACAAAAATTCGATTGACCTTAATGACTCTTTCCCCAGGTCCCCGGGGGAGGGACTGTGATGAAGTGAGATGTGCATCACACAGCCACAATGGGCACGGCAGAAGGGGGAAAAGGGGGAGGATATTTCACCTTGCCTTCAGCTGTAGGATGTGTTTAATGAATTGAGCACTTTCCAAACCAACACACAGTGCCCTGTCCAAGCCTGTGCACTTTTTTTTTCTTTCAGTGACAGGTTCACAATCTGATATTCATCTTTCTGAGTCAGAAGAAAATAGGTTAAATGGAGTAAAAATGTTATTCTGCTAAAGATGCAGAGACTTGCATCCACTACACCACCTGTCTTGTGCAGACATTGCTGTGGCATTCACATCACCAATCTGGAAATAACACACATCTTTTATGGTTTTACTATGACACCTTGCAAGACCTCTTTATTGAAAGCCAGGTGAATTAAATGAGTCTAAAAGCAATAAACTATATAGTTAACCCTGTCATCATTGAAATAACAAGATTATACCTCCAGACGCTTTCAGAGATTAAGGTTAGTTCCAAGCATTATGTGTGACTTTTAGTGTTCTCTTCATACAATACCAAAGGAACAATAAATTGTCACTACAGTCCATAAAATCATGGTAAATATAATACATCTCAGTTGATACAAATCAACCTTGTTAGAATTTTATATAAAAAAGATGAGCCTTTAAATGATGAGCAATATTTTGCTCTTTTATTGGTTGAACTAGAGAAGGTTTTTATCTTGCATTTGTGAAGAGACAGTTAAGACATAACTTCCAATCTCATCAAATGGATTTAGAAGAGACCATATCAAAAAAGCAAGAGAGGAAAAGGGTCACTAGTCTTCATCAGGTAATTGTAAAAGTTACAAAGAGATAGCTTGGGTATTTGTAAAGTTTCACCATTGAACACTGCAAACATCAACATTTTATTTACTTTAAGTGCCCTGCAAGGATTTTAATAGTCAGCATTTAGATGAAAGAATACAAAATGTTGATGATATTAGATACAAACCAGGTAGGAGACAAGGAGTTAAGGTGGATACAACAGGCAGCTTCTGAGCAGCTTTCCTGCAAAAAAAAATGCAAAAAACATTTTTCACATTTTATCCTTCAAAACTAATACAATATTAAAAAGATAACTGCAATAAAACCAGAAAGAATTCACAACTAATAATGCAGAGTTTGTCCAAGGCCTGGTATGAATCCTGTCACTGCTAGTTGCAAAGCTCTTATGCCTCCATGTATTCTTATTGCTTTTTAAAGCAATCTGGACTTGAAAGCAATCCAAAGCTATATTGTTATGTTGTAAATTGATGTACATCAGCGTTAAACCAGTCATTAGTGTGAAGGGAACCAGAAGAAGACAGGGAGAGCATAAATTATTCAGCATACAGGGCCTCAGCACTCAGTGTAATATTTTTCCATATGCTTCCCTTTTTGATATAAAAAATAAATGTGCACACATATACACACACCCACACTTACAGACATTTTTTATGAACCCTTCAATTCTGAGCCTCTCTGAGATAATATCACACAGATTTAATCCAAATGCTTAGTCCAATTGTCTTCACAATGGTATTATTGTATCTTTTGTATTTGATGAGTAGAGGGACAAATATGTTATGTCTGGTGTTGACTAAGAGGTACCCATGGTAAGGTTTTCAAATCCCACAGGTTTTGGCCTGTTGTTTTTGTTAAGAACATGATTTGTTTAAAATTAAATGCTTTTCACAATTTTAGCCATCATATATTGTACTAAGATCAGCAGACCCCATTTGTGTTCATACCTTTCATGGTTCTAATTAATTATTCTACATGTTGAAAAAATACTCAGCAACTTTACAAAGAGATTATTTCTGCAGCTGGTAACTAGTCATAAGAGAAAGAGATCTCTCTTAAAAGGGATGTCTTATAACCCAAGAGTGTACCAGAGGAGAAAAATAAAATGGGTCTTCTCTATTAAAGAAATAGAAATCATCATTTTTTAAAATCCAATTTTCTTTTACAATTTTCCCTGTATTTAATGTACAAGCTGCACTGAGTGAAAACTTAATTTGAACCAGGCAGTGTCATTTTCAAATTTATAATCAATAATAAAAAAATGTTATCATGTATTTCTGGTGCCACAATGGAACATTTATGAAGCTGTATCTGTCCACTCCCATTTGCATGAAATATTTGTGGTCCTGCCATGAGTCACAAACCTCAGAACTTAAATTAGAAACACATGCTTCCTAATAGCCTCTCTTTAATAATGTATCTGTGTTCCTAATCAATGTGAGTGAAATGTTTTCATAATTTAATAATAAAGTGGGTACATTCAGAATCTTGAACAGGTGAGGATAAATCATGTTTGCCTGTGAATAACAGCTTTTATCATTTACTCAGTGGGATCATAATGTATTCTTTCAATCTGCACCAAAGGTAGTAGCAGGAAGCTATTTTATAGATTTCTTGGTAATCTGAGCTGATGTTATACCTGTTACAGGACACTTCCAATAAAATAGAAACACAGCAGGATGAAAAAAGATACAAATGGTGTATTTATACCAGTCAATAAAAGCATGACTCTGTAGTAATAGAAAATTTGTTCATGAATTGTGAAGTACCAGTGGCTCAGTTGGTAAGGTATTAAAGTAATTCGTGTCCTGCCTTTGTAACTTTTTCTTGTGATTGTACCTTTAATTTGCTGTCTCATTTTCATTGACAATGAGAAAAAGTAAGCCAGGTATATTCATGGACCTTAGAATCAAAGCAGTTTAGTGGAATGAATTTTTATTTTGCAGATCATTCCCTGTAACAAGAAGGAAGTCTAGCATTCATGGGCACATAAACTCATTTCTAATGGCGCAAATTCATGGTTTAGAACTTGTGTTTTAATGATGCAAGACATATTTTCTTTGAGATGCCAGGTCTACTTCGCAACAACTTAGCACAGAATTTCTTCCAAAAATATTAGCACTGGGAACTGCCCTCTACAGCTAATGCCAGTTAACAAACTCTTTTCTCCTCTTTGCTGAAACTCTGCAGATTTGGGGGGTACTGCCATTAGGCACAAAGGTCACCATCTGGGCTCAGTTTGCAGGACAGAGTCAGTAATTAGGAAAAGCGTGTTACAGATATGGAAGTTAACAGGGTGTGCCAGACTCTGACCCTGGTCACACTACCGAAATTCAGAGTCATTCCAGAATGAGTAAAAATTATTCTGCTTTATGGTTACTCTCAGTAAGTTGTGATTCTCATCAGAGTGAGTCGTGAATTACTTTTAAGCCAGGAAATGAAAATTAAATACATTGAAGAGAAATAGGAGTAGCCATACAGAATCAGAAGTATAATTTCTGTGTCTGACTGGAGGTGATTTTTATAGCTCAATTATCTAAATTTTGGTAAATAGACTTGGTTTGGCACATTTAGGTATCTAGTTTCCATTCTTTTAACTATGTATTTTCCCAAGTATTTTAATGTCTAAGAGGATATTTGTCTATTGTTCTTGTTTTACCACATGTATATTTGTTAATTTTTTCCTGGCTAGGAAATTCTGATTTTTATAAACATGTACTTTTAAAGCCTACAATTCTAACCACATTCAGTATGTAAGGGAATGTTCTTTCTACCTTCCATGGGAAAAAAGAAATCACGAGTGGTATAAATTTTGCATCTCATTTCCTCTTTAGTATATAAATCTTGTGCAAAGGAAATAGGGCCTCCATTATCTCTTAGAGATGAAACAGCTTCTAATATGGATAGTCTGCATTCCCTCTGTCATGTTCCTGGGGGATAGGTTAATAAATAATGAACTAAATGTCATATTTTGAAGTCTCTTAGTTCATGGTGATGCAGCTTTCTTACATGTTTATTAAATTTCAATCTTCATTAGACAAGGTTAGTGGAGAAATTAGGTCCCTCTTGTATTGACTTAGTAATGCAGAGCTATAAAATAAATAAAAAGCAGATATATTTTCATACTTTTTAATCATCTGTGGGTCTTCATTCTTACTGTGCCAGATACACTTCCTAAGGCTGAATCAGATGAAATATTTGTCAAATTTTGACACTGTCCATTGAAAAGGTTAAAAAGGGAAAAGGTTTGAAATTACATGCTGGATTTGAACTGATGATTTTGAGCAACTGACAAACAAATCCTACAAAACTCTTTACAAAAGCTCCTACTTAGCGTAAAATGTCCAAGGCCTTGAGATCTGTTTGGATCCCCAGACACAGAATAAAGGAGCAAAAAAAGACTGCCTGCTAAAAATTATGTTCTTAAAATTAATAGTTGCAGCTGGAAAAGGTGAGAAACAAATCCCCAGCTGAGAGGCCATTTCATTATAATTATAAACACACGACTCAACTAGCAGCAACATGCACAATCACACATGAGGAACCTGTCAAGCCAGTTAAGTACAGTTACAGTTAATTCTATAATTAAGAAATGGATTTTGGAAAACCATAAATTTCAAATGGCATCATAGTTGAGGAACTGTTTGGTAGAAAATAGCAAAAAAATTCTGAAGGAAAAAGAAAAAAACAAATTCTACACAAATATTGTCAGTGGCAATAACTGTCTAGTTAAGAGGACCTTAATAATTAACCTGTCTAGTTAGGAGGAATTTGAAATTCACTAAACTATTTCCTCTGGAAAATAGATGGAAAATCATTGTTCTGTTGGAAAAAGGTTGAATTAATATAGAAACTCTAAGGAAGGTCAGCTAAAAAGAGACAAAGTGTTTAAAATGGTGAAAGAACTATGGGACTGGAAAAAAGTTATGGAGGGATCCCAGTGTTATTGGTGTGGTAAGATACAGGCATGGAAAAGGCTGTGAGGAGAATTATTTCTGCTATTCTTGCCACTTTCCATGCTGTTTAGGCCTCTCTAGGAAAACAGAATGCAGCTCTGCTCACTGCTGTGTGAGGAACGTGCTTCCAGACACGGACAGACACCAGCAGGCTGTCAGGACAAGCACAGGAGCAGAGCATTTCCTTGCAGAAGGACACAAAGAGAGTTTGGCTTGTTTAGCCTTGCAAAACACAGACGAAGACAGGATGTGATTGCTCTCTATAAACTTATCAGGTGGGTAAACACCAGGGAGAAAAACTGCTTAAACTAAAGAACAATGTTGGTCCAAGAGCAAATAGTTATAAATTGCCCATGAATAAATTTAGGCTGGAAATTAGATAAGTTTTTTAATCCTCTGGTGAGTTAGATTCTGAAACAGTCTTCCAGAAAGAATAATAAAGGAAATTGGGAATCTAGTAGGTTTTAAGAAGGGGCATTAAATAGTTTTTGAAAGGGATTATATGGTGTGGGTGCCTGTGATGAGCAGAGTGGATTCAGTGGCCCAGTGGACTGTTTCCTATTTTATAAGCAGATATTCCAGTCAGACTGATTCCAATGCATTATATCCAACTCTTTACTCATGGGTGTCCTGTTTGAGTGGATAGTGATACAAACAGATGAGTCCTCCCTGACAGGCCTAAACCAGAACTAATAATTTATTTTTCTGGTGTATTTTATGTGAACCTGAAGGTAAAAGGCATCAGAAAGTGGAAGCAAATGGAACATTTACAGCAGGTTGCTAGCTGGAAAAAACAAATCACAAAGAGAACAAAAAGACATTTGATGCCCCCAAGAAAATGCTCATTTTACAAATACAAAGCAGCTAGCTTGGGAAATATGAAGATATAATGAGGCTCTTTGGTCAATATGCTGTCAATAGCTGTGTTAGCATGTGGCAAGCTTTTTGTAAATATGTTAAAGGTGAATTTTGAGGAGGAAAATGGGGTGATGGTATTAATGTGAATTTTCTTTAAAGTTGGTATGGCAGTGAAAGTGGGAGGACAGGAGAAGGTGGATGCATGGGAGCAGGGAGGCTGAAGGTGTGAAGAGAGAGGTGACAGACAGGTGAGGCAGCAGGTGGTATGGAGCCATGAAACCAAAGGGAATGGTTCCCACTGAATCCATGGGAATGCAGCAAGCAAGAAAAACAAAATAGTATCAAAATGACAAAAAAACACAAAGTGAAGTTTGTGATGCCATTTCAATTGACACAAGCAAGGTAAAATTTCATTTCTTCATGATTTGCAAAAGCAGCCTAGAAAACTTCATTGAAACTTGAGTCTGAAAATGTGACTCTATCATGAAGATATTGCACATATTGGGAATTCAGTAATTCCAATAGGATCCTTAAATTGTCTATAAATGGACATTCCAGGTGGTTGCAGATGCTCAATTACCTTCAACCCACAGTGAGCTACCAGATCTTCAAACACTCATATGGGTGTTGTTAAAAATGCTCTCTCTAAAGCACAGATCTTTAGCAGAAGATAGGAAATTTCATGGATGTTTTCTTCCTTCTACACTTCTGATGGAAACCAATTCATGTCAGACCTAGCATTTAAGTTTTCACTGTATACAGTTATAACTTCAGAGAATTATTTCCTTTGATAGATATGCTCTGTTTCTTGAGTATGGCCTTTATGTACTCAATTTCTCCCAAGTGATATTTAGCAATTATTGTGACTTAATTCCTGAATGAAAAATTACAGGGCCCTGCTCTGCAATTATCAATGACCTTTCAGTGTAGAAAAATGCAGCCTATGGGATGCAATGGGACTGCCACAGGCAGTCTGAGTGTTTGGAAGATATCAGCAAGGATGCTGTCCCTCCCCCTGAGCTGCCCTTTCTTGGAGCCCAGTGCAGATGTAGGGTAGAACTTTGAACAAACTTTCCTGATTGCTGCCTGTCATGAGGCACAATGAGGAGGTGACAGGCAGCAAGTAGCTGCAATCTATGAAAAAGCCTAGGAAAAAGCCTAGCCAAGCCCAAAGCACTAAAACCCCTGATGGAAGCTTCCCTCTCTGCTGTTTCTACATGTGATTCCACGTGGAGTCATTGCTGCTGATTTGTGTTTGGTGCAATAAACAGACACAGCAAGAAGAAATATCTTCTATGGTAGTCACTGAGTGTTGCTATATGTGAGCCACCCTTCCTGGGATGAGGCTTGCCCTCTGTTCATAGAGGGAGCACCACAGTAATTTTCTGAGCTTTGAAACAAGAATAGTTGGCCCATGCACTTACCACAATTATTCGTCAATTTATCCATTCAAATTTGTAAATAGGGTACTTTCCACATATGCTCATTGCTGTTCCTGTATTCTTCAGCTAAGAAGTTCCTAACACTTCAGACACTCCTTTTATTACTCTTGCTTCTTTTTCTAATCTGAAAGGAAGTAAACTTAAAAAGTGGTCCACTTTTCTAGTTTGACAGGATTTTGCTCAGTCTGTAGTTATACTAACCCACATATGTCTGGAAGAACCTAACATTCCCATAGTAATTGAAAGCCATTTCTTTAATGGTGTAAAATTGCCTTGTATTCCTTGGTTACTCAGACTTTTAACAGCTTTTCTTTCTGAATCATTTGCCCTACTAAGTGCTACATTCAAAGAAAAACCTGTCACCATTACTAATGGACATTGTGTTGCACAACCACAGTGCCAAAGTTACTACCTGTAACTATCTTCATGCTATTTATGTGTAGGTAGATCCAGGGCATATGCAGGTAAAATTTTCATACCTATTTGACACTGTGACAAGCAAAAATGCCTTAAAATTGGACAGGATCAAGAAACTGTGAAGCATCTTCACAGAACCTATGAGTCAGAAAGGGTTATTTATTTAAGGAATTTTTTTCCATCCACTGACTCAGAGTAAACTGTGGGAGCTGCTCAAACCACACCACTTAGGATGGGAAGTGCAGGCGACTTCTGTTTCAGTAGTAGGAATCTAATTATCCATTTGGAAATCAGCCAAGATCCCGTATCTAATATAGATATAGTATTCCATATTAAATGATGCAGATTTTTAAGAACCACATGTCACCAACTTTCCATTGCACTTCCTTATTAAAGACATTTTCAGCAGCCTCTTGTCTTGTGATAACATAGACATTACCTCAGGCTTGACACAGAGTATCAAGCTGCCTAGTGAATTCATCCACTCTGGTGCTTTGTCTCACGGAGAGGGCCGCCATGCACACACCCAGCTGTATATCCCACATATCCCGCTAATCCTGGAAGATCTGAGAAGATAACTCCTGAGGTGGAGTGGCTGCGGGTGGTGGGACGCTATTGAGTGTAAATGAGAAGAGAAATCTGAGCGTCAGAATCTTTTGCTGCGAATCACCACTGCATCCAAGTGGCATGATATATTAATTTATAATTAAATGTTGACTTTTTCCCCCTAAGGATATTTTGGCTTCAAGACCAGCACAGTTCATTAGTTAGTTGCTGTGTTTGATGCACTTATTGTCATGCCTTTGATCACTTTCCATACAAATGAGCGTGTCAGAGTGGATGCCAAAAACCTTTGTGCTTCTTTGAAATTGCAGGCAGAACATTCCTAAGCAAGGAACAGCATTTCCTCAGCCTCCGTCTTTGCTTCCTATGACAATTCCATTATTTCATTGAAACTAATGAAACTTGCTCAGAATCTATGTTTTGTATCATGATAGTTTCTTTTCCTGACATCTACTATATCAGTGAGATAACCAGTCTTATTTTCATCAGACTGTCTAGAGATTATTAAAATGAGTAATCCTTGCTACTTGAGATGAAAAATTGGGGTCTTTAAAAAAATCTAGGTGAGATAACATCAATGTTATTTGTGCACTAAGCCTATATGAGCTCTAAATAATTGTATTTCTTTGTTTAAATGCATAATAGAATTCCTGTTCTTCATCAGCCCTCAAAGGATAATGATGATTTCTGACAGATGTTTCTATCTGTCAGAAAGCAAAGATATAGAAAACATGAAGTTTGTAAGACTCCTGATTAGAATTTAAATACCTTATTTCTATTATAACTCCCTTTACCTTCATTACTACCAGTTTGTTGAACTTTCTTACTAAAAACAGTAGGTGTCTAATTCTTTACAAGGTATTTTCTAACTTCTTATAGCAGTTAAAAAAAAATTGTATAGTGCAGAAAAGCAAAAACAAACACAGAGCTGAAAACACTTTTTAGGAACCTTGACAACAGTGATGATCCACAGATGATATCAGCTTGTTAAAATGCACCATCAACTTTATAAAACATTTCTTACATTTCTCGCAGCTTTTGCTACGAATAGCACCTAAGACTCCTGCAACTGAAGGATTAATGTATTTTTTAAACCTGCCTCTTTAATCTTTCAGTATTTCTCTGAGCATTTGTCAGAACTTTGTGCTTACACACCTTCATTAACTCGCCTGTACAGTCACTCAGTTTGGATTTGTCGAATGTAACTTCAACCATCTAGAAGTTACTAAGGGGAGTAAATGAGCTTTCTGCAGGGACAGCTGATCCCTCGCTAGGACGCGCGTCTGATATACACAAAATTATTTTCTTCTGAAGTTATCTCTCTCCGCTGACTACAGAGGAATCTGAGACAATAACCTCTAAAGAAACACCAAATATTTTAGCAGCTAAAATGATGAGACAAATTTCTTTGCCTTCTGTTTTGTTTATGCGGTTGAGTTACAGGAGAGGGAAGGACAGGTTTCATTTTTTCACAGAGTATCATGATTATGCATCAAACAGCAGAGACAAAATTGAAAACTATTTTGGCTCATATTTTTAAATTAACAGTAATGGAAATTATGTCCCCCCTACATTCATGTATATCACTGGAAACTCTGCCTATGACTGTATGTCTATGTCTTAGCTACAACTGCCCTGCTGCAGAGCTGAGGCAATCAAGGTATTTGTCACCTAAAGGGATTGTTCCTCTTTCCCCATGCATTCATAGGGGCACAGAATGATAGATTCATTTAGGTTGGAAAAGACCTTCAGGATCATCAAGTCCAACCTTTGACTGAACACCACCATATCTACTAAACTGTAAGACTAAATTCCATATCGAGTTGCTTCTGGGATACTTCCAGGTATCGCAACTCCACCATTTTTCAAGGCAGCCCTTTCCAGTGTTTCACAACCCTTTCAGTAAATACTTTTTTCCTGATGTCCAACCTGAACCTCCCCTGGTAGAGCCTGAGACCATTTTCTCTTGCCCCATCATTAGTAAATTCACTAATTCTTGATTGACTAAAGCTTGTATTGAGTGGGGATTCATTGCCAAACTCTGTTTTCAAGATCAGTTTTGTTTAAAATTCACCCACTGACCTTGCTCACTAGGTCAGTGATGGGAACACAGTGGTTGGGCTGGCAATGGGAGGAAGACTGTCCCCATTTGCAGCCCTCAGCATTTCTAGATAAATGGCAAATCATATCCTAAACACTGCATGGTTTGGAATTCATATGCAAGATGTAAATAGAAATGTAAGCAAAATTACAATATTCAGATAATCATTCTTTGCTTTATATCTTAAGATAAATGAAATCTTCTGTATTTATTTATTCTTATCTTCTATTACTCAGAAGTGGGCACTGTTGAAGTTTCAAGCCCCTGGAAATAAATTCTTCACTCTGGACTCGTAACTGGATGATGCAAATATCGTAACAGGCTGACATTTCTCTTTGGGTTTTACAACTCCATTGAGTTTGGGATGAAAAGCCAAATCTTTCTTTATCCATGCTGGAGGGAGGGAAGGAGGGAACATAATCAAATTATGGTCAGGAAATTTATCAAAAGCACATCACTCTTGAAAATTGTAGTCAAACATACAAAACATTGCCTTTCAAAATATGTTTTTGCAGTACTTTGAAGTTATCTTTTGCTACTTAGACAGGATTTTATATCATTAATGATCTATCTTGTTCATACATTACTTTTTACGGCCTCTGTTCATTTCACATTGATTTTTCCCTGACTTATTAAGGTCTCCATCTCAGACCTTAGGCACTCTGCAAATGTAAATTGTGGTACAGAAAATAAAAATGCCAAAGTCAGGCTGTGCCTGCCAAGTCATAACTCAATAATATCTACCATCTATGAAAATAAAATCCATAAATACTTCTTAATATCTACATTAGCTTCATAGAGCATAATCTGTAACCACTCCCTCCTTTGATACATGAAGTAACTTAATCCAGATGCTAGAAGTATTTTTCTTTTAATGAGCATTAGTATTAGAGTGCTGATCAAAGTGAATCTTCAAAGCTTCCTCATGTCTAAGCATTTGCAGGATCCTAGATGATCTGCATATAGTCTTGCCACTGTATTTCAGACTGTTTGGGTGCTAAACTTCATGTTGAATATATAAACAAGACTGGATTGCAGCAAGTATGCTGTGCAAGCACTGCATTGTGGAGAAGTTCTTTCTCTCCCTGGCTGCACAATACCAGAGAAATTCTGGGAAGTTCTTCATAAAATCAGCAGGAATTATTAGAGGAAGAACTGAAGATGGAAGATGTAAAAATGTAACTGACTAGTTTTGATGAAAGAGTGTCTACACATTATGAATAAATTGGCCTAAAAAAATCACTTTTAAGTCTGTGTCTTTTCTCATCAGGCCCATAACCAATTTTCATTGTGGGTTGTACAGCACCCACAGATAAAATTCACACCATGATGTCTTTCTATCTTATGGATATGCAGGTAAATATATCATTTATGATGTGGCTCTTCCTATTCATTTGGAAGATGGAGGAATATTTTGCAATGCATTCCACAGGGATATGTAGACATTGATATCCTGGTAGGCATGAGCCTCATAGTGGTTTGAGAGTTTAATTTGCACAGCAAATAAGAAGTATAATGTACATGAATTATAATGCAAAACGGCTGTTTAATTCAAGAGACATCCAAGGATTTAGATGGCTGCAGATATATACAATATGTATGAGGAATATAAGTTTATCCATATTTTGAGCAGGAGGACCTGACATCTATAGGGATTTCAGTATTACAAAAAAGTAACTCTAGGTTTCTTAGCATCTCCTACATGTACAAATCCATCTTGATGTTCAAGACATCATTTCAGTCTACTTTAAAATTCAGGAATTCAATTCATATAATAAATGTGTACTTTTGTCCATAGAAAACAAATTCACTGAGTGTTTCAATGGACAGATGACAAGAGGAAAACAGAATGAAAAAGCATTGGGTAGCATCTGAGCAAAAGCTGATGAAAGCAGGACAATCTGTCCTTGCATCTCCTTCAGCTCTTCCATGTGGATTCAGCCTAGAAGACAGCTGGGTGTGTAAGGGAGAACATTCCCAGCTCAGGAGATGGGTAGGTAAGAGCTTTAAATTGAAAGATGGTAGATTTTAATGAGATATTAGGAAGAAATTCTGAGGGTGGTGAGGCCCTGGCACAGGTTGCCCAGAGAAGCTGTGGCTGGCAGTTTTCTGGGTGTGTTTGGGTTGGGTTTGGATGGGGTTTGGATCGTGGTGGGTTTGTGTTCGGTTTCCCTTGTCTTGGCAGGGTATTGTCTTTGGGTTCTGTTTTAGCCCAAACTGTTATTTGATTCTGTTATTCTATGGGATGCTCTCTGCACAGAGACATTTCTCTCCTAAATTTGACAACAATTTCCATGGAATTGAAGGCTCCATGTCACTAACTTCCAGGGGGGTGGCTTTGTAGCCATGTTAAGGGAAACCCATTTGCATTGGATGAATTTGGGGAACCCCTACAAAACTCATATGCAGCTTCCCTCCTTTGCAGTGCTGGGGTGGGGACCTTCTGCTCACTCTTCCCTGAGGAATAGCAGCTGGAAAGAGAAATGCCAGGATGATTTTCCCTGCAGGTTTAGGTGTGGCTTCTGTTCACACTCTCCTGCAGGCCTCGTGCTCTGCTCTGCACATCATCAAGGCACCTGTAGACTCAGTGGTGTGTGAGTCCAGGGGCTGACACAGCCAACTTCCTTTTCATCTCAGTGTCCATTTCTGCAGCTCCTTTCACTGTGGTTTGTCTGCTGACAAAGTTTCCCTCCCAGAACAGGCAGTAGATTTCTTCACTGCTATTTCTTCCCTAGCTGGGAAAATTAAGCTGCAGAGTTGTGCTTCCAAAACTCCAGAGTGAAAGAGACTTTCACTCCATGAGGAAGAGATAAAGATGCTATTTCTGCCATGGCTGGGTAAGGAGTTGAGATATCTATAAGAATTGTTTTCCTAGAAACTGTATGTAAGGGCAGATAATGCACCAATTAATGCAAGACAAACAAATCAATTATTCCACTGTTAAAGTGGGAGATGGGACAGTTCATAGGATCACAAAATCACAGAATCACAGAATTTTTTTTGTTGAAAGAGACCTTAGACTTTATTTACTTTCAACCCCCCTGCCATGGCAGGACATTTTTCCACTGTCCCAGGTTCCTCCAAGCCCTATCTAACCTGGCCTTGAGCACTTCCAGTGTAATAGCTGGACATTAACCTGTTAATGGCACTCTGCTGGATCTGAATTTTAAGCCCTTTGTACTTTCTCAGAGAGAAAAAGTAAAAATTTGATAAATAACCCTCTTCTTCTGAAAGTTGACAGAATTCACTTGATTATGCTGTAAAATAAAACTTCCATTCAGAAGGACTGAGGCAGGACTAGGCCAGTCTCAAATGTAGACAACTATTAAAATATTAATTATGTATTTGCTTGTAGGTGATATAATTTTTTTTGTTAATTGACAACAAAATAAATGGGAAGTTGAAACTACTCTGTACTCAACCATGGAATACTCAGTAACTTTTTAGAGACAAAAATAAATAAATAAATTATATATATATATATATATATACACACAAATAAATATATCTCAGAGCTGCTATTTCTAGGCTTTCACCAATATTTTATGTGCCAAAATTTTGAAGCTAAACCCATACCTCATAATGATTTTTTTTTCTTCTCCTTTTAAGCAAATATATTGGATAATCTGTTTGTCATTCAGGGCTTTTTGATGACTGAAAAAGGAACTGTCCAATATTAGGAGGACAAATGATTATATGGAAATGGGATGTGTAGATAAA
Organism: Parus major; assembly: GCF_001522545.3. NCBI lineage: Eukaryota > Metazoa > Chordata > Aves > Passeriformes > Paridae > Parus > Parus major. The sequence continues at coordinate 4,755,970 of NC_031773.1, forward strand.
TTAATGGAAGTTTTCTGATACCATGAGGCTCCTGTTTCAGTAAGAAACAGGTTAGAGCAGCTGAGGGACTGCTCCAAACCACACAAGAGGATGAAGAGAGAAAAGGATTTGACAAGTGGAAAACCATTTTTGGGTCCCTTTTTGCAGTTTATGCACTGCAGATGCTTCAAATCAAATGATCCTTATGTATTTTTAAATAAAAGCTCCTTTGTAAGAACTTGCAACTTAATACATGCCCCTAACTGCAGGCAGGACCAGGCACTGCATTTAGTTATGATACTGAAACATCAGCTCCGTGTTGAAATTCCATTTGGTACTTTAAGTGATCTATGGAAAAATTCCACGTGCGGGTGGTGGACTCAGTTCTGCAACAGAAGGACTCAGACATCCTCATCACATATTGTACTTCTTCACACCAGCCAGGGCTGGGTAAGGAGTAAAAGTAATAATAGCAAATACTCAAACATCCACATGTTTTTTCAATTACTTCACTTTTTCTTATCTAAATGTGATCCGTTCTCAAATGAACGCAGCTGGAAAGACTTGGTAAACCAAATTTCAGGTTGATCAGACTGCAAATTTTCATTTAAAAGCATTCAGATTGGATGATTGGAGCTAACCACGGTGCAAAAATTTGGCTAATATCTCAAGGGAAAGTTCTATTTGTTTAGTGACATTTTTAATAAAAACATGCTTTGTCCAAAATATTTCATGGATGTTGAGTCTTTTCAAAAAATCCTGACCAATACACATTTTGCTGACAGTGTAAACTGCCACAAGACTTTTGGATATAAGTTATGTATACAGATATTAGCCTTTAGTATTTTCATTATACAACATATGAAAAATTGGCAAAATTCTTGCACCTGGAAGAATCTTTGAACTAGAACTATAGTTTGATCACATAAAAATTTTGGACAGCGCATGGTGGTGCAGATTTATACCCAGTGTCCTGCCAAGGGTTTTAAAGGTCTTCTACACAGACACAGACACAGGCACACACAGAATGCCTCACAACTGATACAGACCCATGATTCAAATAAACCTTTTGCCAAACAGATTAAATCTATGCACTGCAACTACTTTGCCCGTCAGTTAAACATGTTGCTTAAATCACTTATGCTCTTTGAAACAAGGTAGGAAGCAAAATCCTCCTTTGTGGTGTGGCTATTCCAAAGGCAAAAACAATTTGCTTTTCAGAAGCATTTTTCAAAACCCCAAGGATAAGTCTCTGGCAAAGAGTTAGCTGCAGACAAAGAGGGGGTGGACTCCATCAGAGACAGAAAAATTCACACCTACTCTTGAGGTGGAGGAGGATTTCTTAAGATGGGGCTCCCAAGAGCCCCCTCTAGCACTCCATCATATGAGCTCTTTGAAGATCTGTGATGGAGAGCTGGAGCCACATTCTTCAAAGGGTAATGATTAGATATTTTGTTGTCATTAGACAACTTCACAAAATAAAGGGTAAGCCAGTTAAATATTTTTCCTGTATTTCATGGAAGCATTTTAAACAAGAGATTCTCATGACAAAAAATGGGGTTTGTGAGTTTGAAATCTACCACTTGAAGAAGAGGAAGTGCTATTATTTCCTGAGGATAAGATAATCAGTGACCAAAATATTCTGGAAGAAGTTGAGTGTTCAGTAACATACCCCTTCAAAAAAAACCCAACCAAACTGTGAGACAGGAAGCTTTCAGCTGTTTTATTTGAATGTGAACATTTATGTATAAAGCTGCCCTTATGCTCAATAAACCATAAAAAAGAAGATTTAGTGTATTTACAATGGTGAGGTTACTCCAGAGAGCTGCTAAAGCCAAAGGTGAGCAGATATACATCAGTTGACCAAAACAAAGATTGCCACTCTCCATATGCCTTGTCTCATTTATGTCTCCTGATCCTCATGGCTGCAAAAAGTTCCTGATAATTCACAAAGTGCCCACACACATTTAGAGCTGGGTGCTGAGCTGTTGTCTCAAACTGTTTTCTTCATGTCTGAATTACCAGATCACATCTTTGCGTGGAAAACAACTCAGAATCTAGATCCATTTGCTTTTCTTTTAGACTGTGATATTTTTTAAATGGGATAAACTGTCTGCTGAAACTCCTGTTGAGTGCATTCAACTTATTTTACACAGAAGGCATTGACAGGTTTCAGGTGAAAATGTATCCTGTTCATTATCAAGCCAAGGTTTTAATCAGTTGTCTCAGGGTGAAAGGTTTTGCTACAGCCAGTGTTAATCTGTCTCCCACTGCAATGTTTGGTCTTCTGTACAAACCTGGGATTTTCCAGGAGGGTTTTGTGCACCCCAGATGGATTACAGTGCTTGACACAATGCCTTCAAAAAGTGACATGCTCTTAAAATAACATGCTTTCACAGTTTTTTTTTGATCTCCTAGCTGAAACCGGAAGAAAGGATTTTTCTTTTGCCCTAAACTTGCAATATAAACCATCATGTGAGATTGCGTGCAAGACTTGCAGAACTCTGGTTAAAGAGAGTCCTGCAGAAGAATGCTCACAAATCCCAAAACATTGTTAAATGGTAAAGTGCAGGATTCAAATTAAAAAATTGAAGCAATTTGCCCACTGTGATTCCATAAGTTGGCTTTCCTGCATCAGTGTAGGTTGCTCTCCATTAAACCAGTATGAGTGGGAGATGTGGGATACTTCACTGTGGGAAGTGCCCAAAGGAAGGCCATGGAGCTGGCCTTGAGGAGAAGTCACAGGAGGAGGGGGCTGAGGCCCCTTGGTGTGCTCAGCCTGGAGACTGTGGATAGACCTCAGTGCAGTTACAGCTTCCTCATGAGGGGAAGAGGAGGGGCAAGCACTGATCTCTCCTCTCTGGTGACAGTGACAGGACCCAAGGAATGGCCTGAAGTGTCAAGGGAGGTTTGGGTTGAATATCAGGAAATTCTTCACCCAGAGGGTGACTGAGCACTGGAATAGGCTCCCCAGGGAAGTGGTCACAGCACTGAGCCTGACAGAGTCCAAGAAACCTTTGAACAACAAATGTTGGCACAGAGCGTGACTCCTGGGGGGTCCTGTGCAGAGCCAGGAGCTGGACTGATGACCCCTGTGGGTCATTTCCAACTCAGGTTATTCTACACATCAATGAAATCACAGTGTCATCACTCTATCATAACCATCATCATATATGATAACAAATAAGTATTTGTCTTTCTTGTGTTTAACTTTGACTCTTCAGATTCATCTGGTTAATTAAATCATTCCTTTTTAGCCAGGTATAACTTTGTATTCTAGCACTTTATTAATAAAGAAATATTGCTTTTAAGTTAATGTGAGAATATAAATGTTAACATAAGGAAGCCAATGTGACTTCAACGTCTTATGTGATCGGGTGTGAGAAAAATGCCAAGAGCAATGATAAAAAAGAACAATGCATCTGAAAAGTTACAAGCACTTCAGATGTAAACATGCATGATCCTGTAGCATACTGTGCCTCAGGGCAAGACTTAACCCTGCTTATTGGGGACTAATATTTAAAACACATAGGAATGCAGATAGATTGAAAGTGTTTTGTCTTTCAAATAAGTCACTTTATTCTTTTTTCCTGAATTAAGTATACTGAGAGGAAAATGTTCTCTCAAAGGCATCACTTTTATGCAGTAAAAAGAAAGATGCTTTACTCAAAGCTGCTAGCATGTGGCAACTAATTTGAGATGAATTTATAAAGGGCAAGGCTGTTCATCCATCTTCATGCAAGTTAGCATATTGACATATTAAGTGTGAAAATCGCTGGCTGCCTTATCTCCTCTGAGATTTTTGCTTTAAGTACCATAAAGTAAAAAACACCTTTTCTCCCCTAATATTAAAATAAAGAAAGTCACTTCTTTTCATTGTGGAGAAAGGTTTTATTACCTTCATTCTGACAAAAATCTTCTGACAAAATCCTTCTTTTCAGAGAAATGGTGAAAAGAAATATGGGATTTATTCTAGAATAAAGAAACAAGTATTGCATATATATGAGTTGGTACTCTTTCCTCTAGAGGGAAGAAAAACCCACATTTCTTTACAAACCTTCTATTTAATGGGCGGGGGGAGAGAGAGAGAGAAGTAAAAAGACAGGAAAAACAGAAAGACAGTGAATGAAAAAAGAAGAAAAAGAAACTTCAAGTTGCAATGATCTCATGTATTTGAAAATTCAGTAGCAAGAATAAAGTTCCAGAAAACACATCTAGAGAAATATTCCCCCCAGTACGTGTTATTAATCCATTCAAATGTGATGTGAAAAGATTTGAAAATCTTAGAAGAGAACTTACAGTGTTAGTCCAGATGGTGAATGAAGCATAGTCATGCCAGTTTCACTTAATAACAACCCACTTAGAGTGAAAAATACAGTCACACAGCAAAAGCTTTCATAAATAAGTAAAGAGATTTTCACCTCTAAAGTATATTCTGAAATTGATCCTTACAAAATCCCTTGAAGGGAATTTGTGTATAGAAAATGAACAGAGACATTTTTTTGTTGTGACTTATTTTGTACCTGAGACAGATAGAATGGGACACTAAAGAGAGGAAAAGGGCTCTTGTCATCCATTCTTGACACTTGACCCGTGGGTAAAAGTGATCTGCTAAAGTCAAGTGTGTTCACAACATGGAGATAACATCTCTGTTGACAAGTCTCCTGACTCAGACCTCTTCTTGGGCCACTACACTGTAATAATTGTTTTCTCTGGCCATTTTTATTGTGGATTCTCTTTTCAAAATTGAAACAAGATGTGACCTCCTGTGTATTATTATTCCCTTTCTTTACATTCTTCAAAGAGATCTGTTCCTGTTTTGGCTAATTGCATTATAGGCTTCGATGGGTTTTGTAGTGACTTGTAAAGTATTTGTAAAATGTCTTTGCAAAAACTGAGTGAAGATTCCAGTGTGAAGTTTCAGACTGGTCCTGAAATCACTAAACTCTGCTTTAACAGATCAAAATATAGTCAGCTTTTAAACACTTTGGGGAAAGACTCTACACCAGTACAGATGGCAAAGCATTCAACTAGCTCTAGAGTCTATAAAAAAAAATCCTTTTTATTACTTAGCTGTTTCACAAGTAATATGAAAATAGGTTTGTTTCTTGATTATTATATTAAGGATAATTGGGAGAAAGTAATAGGGCATCTTCTCATTATTGTCTATGAACTGATGTTCCTCAATTATGTTCTTTTTATGTGCATGTCCTGGTTGATTTTGGTTTTTTTTTTGATTTTGGTGTTGTTTTTTTTCCAAGGGAGCAATTTTGCCTTGCAAGTGTCTTTTCCAGAGGAAATGAACACATATTGTGCTTTTAGACCAAGTACTGTAGCACAATTAATCTCTGCACTGTCCTTTCCTAGCAACCCAAAGTAGGAAATATATGCAGCCAAAGTGTAAAGCTAAACAGCTAGCAGGTTTCTATATTTACAAGAATCAAAGCAGTTAAATGACTCAGCTGCCTCCTAATGTGGGTTATATTTGAATTTGGGGAGAGTGGGGGGAAGAATGGAACATTATTGCTTTAACAAGGTTTACTGCTAAACGGAACATATGTTGCTCATAATGTCACTTTCTAAATCAATGAAATTATCATTATAGAACATGTCGACAAATTAGACATGTAAAGTGCAAGCTGTATGTGGGAGAGATGTAATTTGGCTCTATAAAAAGAAATTAAACAATAAAATATCAATGACAGATGTAGTTAGCTAAAGGTTTTGAGGTTTAAATACCAATTTGTGAAAAAAAATTATGCAGACCCAATCAGGGTACAAGATAAAAATACCAGCCTTCATGCAACAAGATGATTAAGTATTTGGACCAGATGTTCGGAGACCTTAGATGTGCCCTTTATTTAACTGGCAAGCATACTGGCAAGTCCTTAAATTTGTAAAATCCAAGTAATGAAGGTTAGCTCAGATGGAAGTAATAAAACAATCAAATATCAAGAGTCATTCATGTCTGTGCACTATACATCAAGCAACAGTTCTGAACTCCACATTTTAATATACCAGCACATGTTTTAAAGGAATAGGCTTTTTCTGTTATTTTTAAAGAAACTTACTGGAGTATTTCTTTCCCATTTAGAGTTCTTGAAGCAAATGCAGGAATTGAATGCATTCGATATGTTTTAGATCCTTTTCCCACAGGTTTGCAGATTTTATAACTCGAGTCTCAGCTAAAACTCTGTGTCATAATTCCTGGGTTATAGCTTTGTCTCGCAGCTGCTCTGTGGTTGTGGGTAAGGTGTTTAAGACTAAACAATAAAATGTGTGTGTGATCAAAGAAGAATGTCTTGCAGGTTAAAAGATGGGTTCTGTTTTAGACCCTTCTAACAACTTTGTGGTGTGATCAATCTCTCTGTGGCTCATCTCCTCCTATTCATAAGCAGCAGGGTGACATAATCCAATCTTTTAGCTCATTTTCCCTCTTGGGCAGTCACATTCCCAGCCACATCAGAGCTGCTGTGCACAACTGTGTTGTGGCAGACCAAGGTTGTTAAATGTAATCTCATACCTTGGGGTCCTGGCCAGGCCATGCTGTGCCACAAACTCTCCTTTCTACAGAACCCAGGGCAGCAGCTGTGGGGAGGTGTTTCCACACAAATTTAGATCTTGCCAGAGTGTGAAATCAGGATGTATCTCCAGCTCAGAAATACTGGGTGCCTGTCTTTCGTACAGCCATTCTGCTTGGACAGTGTGTAGCAGAGATGGCCCTGATCTAGTTTAAGCCTTCAAGACATTGCCGTAATATAATCAACAGCAATTCTGAAGGCATAAATAAAAGATAACATTCATGAGGTTTTCAGAGGGATGACATAGTGTGCATAAAACATTTGCATACCACAGACAGAGCAGATGAAAAGGGATTGAGCTCTAAAGAAGAAATCATTCCTTGATGGGCTGATGTAGCTTGGCAGTAGAAGATGGGTTTCATTTCATCAGTGTAGGCAGTGTAGGCATCTATACAGTGTATAGAAAACATCTCAGCTGTTCATCCCCAATCTTTGCCAGCATTATAGAATACAAAGAAAAATATGCTCCTCAGCCACAGTTTAACTTTTCTGAAAATAAATCTTTAAAGTAGATTGATTTTAGCTACAGCCTTAAAATACCTGTTCTTCCCCATTAACTATGGAGAGAGGCCCTGGTGATAGCTCAGCTGTGGATATCTCCTAGATAAATGTGAAAAGGTAAATGAATGTGAGCCAAACACAGTGACCATCAATTGGTAACTTTTCAGCCTGACTTGATACTGTAACCCAACCTTGGGAAACATTACAGTCAGCTAAAAAGTTCATTAAAATAAACGCATGAAGAATATTAACATGGAAGTTTCCCAATTTTTATGAGAAACTTGTTTTTATCTTCCCCATGACTTAGGAAAATGGATCCATCCACATGAGTAGGAAAATATGCTCTCATGTACTATGTTACTCTTGCATAACATTCTCTGAAATACGGGTTTTAGGACTTCTGTTATCATGGTGCAAAACACTTGTAATCCTGTGATGGGCATCAGAATATGATTAATTAATCTCTACAAAAGGCTTTGAGTTTCACTGGGTGGAAGATACTCAGAGTTAGTGTCTTGGGCCTTCTTTCATGAGGAGCAGCACCTCCCTGTACCTGCCTTGTAGCAAAGGAAAGTGTGGCCAGCAGGACCAGGGCAGTGACTGGGTTCCTTCCTCCGTGTTGAAGAGCCACACCTCAAATCCCATTTTCAGTTTTGGTCCCTCACTCTGAGACATTGAGGGGCTGGAGCATGTCCAAGAAGGGCAGTGGAGCTGGGGCAGGGGCTGGAGCACAAGTCTGATGAGGATCAGCTGAGGGGGCTGGGGGGCTCAGCTTGGAGAAAATGAGGCTCAGGGAGGTCCTTGTTGCCCTCTCAAACTCAAATGGGAGTGCAGCCACGTGGGGAGCAAGCTCTGTGCTCAAGTACCAAGCCGTAGGACAAGGAGAAATGCTCTCAAGCTGTTCCAGGGAAGGTTTAAATTGAATATTAGAACATATTTCTTCATCACAAGGGTTGCCAAGCCCTGGCACTGGATGTCCAATGAAGTAATGGCATCATCATTCCTGAAGACCTTTATAAAATATGTAAGTGTGGCATTTGGCCATGGTTTAGTGGTGGGCTTGGCAGAGCTGCATCAAGGGTCGGCCTTGGTGATCCCAGAGGTCTTTTCTAACCTTAACAATCCAAAGATTCTAAAGATGAGTAAACCTGTGTGGAAATCATTGTTTGCCAGGAGAAAACTAGTGTTTTTAAGTGTTCTTTAGTTTTGCAGACAATCTAGTGTTACAAGAATTTTAAAATTCATTTTCATCGTCCCATTTTTTTCCCCATTGCCCTCTAAAGAGCCCTATTCAAAGGACAACTCTCCGTGTACCAACTACTCTTAAGTGTAAACACTTATTCACCAAGCAGGAAATAGCTTTGAGTATTCAGAAACATTTAAACAAAGTGAAATACCTTCTTTGAAGTGATTGCCGGAACATAGTAGAGAGATGGGACTTGTTGGAAGAAGTAATGTCTTTTCTGAAACAAACTAATAGAAGTGAAAAGAAACAGACAAGCTTTAAGGGGCTTTTGTTCTGGAAAGATTGTTTTTTTCCAACACTATCAGTTATTCTAATAAAAGATATTACCTCTCCCTATAAACCTTACCTCTCACCTCTTAATGTTACTTACACTGATACTTCTTTTTATTTCTGTTTCCAAAGGTATATGGATTTAGAAAGAGTCCATATCCGTCTTCTGCAGTTTCCAAGTGGTTAAAACACTCTGCCTGCAGAATTTATACTGTATATGGAGTGCTGTCTAAGAGCTGCACTTACATAACAGCACTTGACTGAATGTCTTGTTTTCCACATGCATGTCCAACAGGCTGGAAATCAGGACTGCTGAGAAACACCTACTTTCTGAAAATCATTAGTCTTCTTTCCCCTCTCTAATTAATTTTCTTAACCACTAGAGAGTCCCAATAATTCAATATCTGAATCACACTCTGATTTAACCTGGCCTTGCCTAGGGGTCCCTGCTTACCTCTGGTGGGGCTATTTGTGAGTTTGACATTACTTCATGCCCAGAATCGTGCTGGAGTTAAATTTAATTGCTTTTCCTCTTCTCTGGACATAATTAGGATTTTCACTTTTTCTCTTAGACGTCTCAAAAACAAAAATAAATTAATAAATAAATAAATTTTAAAAAGTGTTGGGCATTCACCTTGAACTTTCCAGCCGTTCCATTTATCTGCACAAGTAGAAAATTATCTACAGTTCTTTGGATGAGAGCAAAATTGCCTTGTTTACTGAACTGATCAAAAATAGCATCCCTCCTGTGTTATCCAGCTTAAACTACTTTTTATACCTGTTAATTGAGGTTGGTTTTGCTGTGCCCTTTCCCATACTGTCAGTGTACTGCTTTTACAGACGTGAGCCAAAAAATCTTCTGCAAAGGCCATGACTCCCATTCTGACAGCTCTACTACAGAAAGATTCTGCTTAGAAGGGAAATACCCTCAAAAATGACAGTCTGACAGTCCTAATTTAGAGAAAATGTAAATTGAGAAGTTATCTCCTGGAGGGACAACACAACAGGCATAAGCAATTCAGGAGGTTCCTGGATTACTCTGATGATAAAATCCTCCAAGCAAGAAGCTGAGTTCTGATGGACTCCACAAGCACCAACAATGAGGGGCTTGTTGGGCACCTGAAAGTCAGAGGCAGCTCTGGCTGGAGTTCAGGAACCTGGGAGCAAAAAGAAGAGTGAAAAGCAATGATGGATTTTATGAGAATAGACTTCAGCATCTACAGAGATCTGCTCAAGAAAGTCTAAGAGGAGGCCTTAGAGGGAAGGAGGGCCCAAGAAATCTGTTTCATATTGAAGGATCTCCTCATCCAAGTTAAAGAGAGTTCCATGCCATCAAATATAAAAGCAGACAAAAACGCCAGGATCCCTGTATGGATGAACAAGCCTGGCCAAACTCAAAGACAAAAAGGAAGCAAATAGCGGGTAGAACCAAGCATCTCCTGACCACCAGAGGTCCCTTCCAAATTCAACCATTCTTTGTTTCTGTATCAGCTATAATGCCATCCAGTTAGAAAAAAAATATATTTTTCAAGATGTATAAAACACCAGATATCACATTTGTCTCAGTGAAACACTAAACATGGGAGTCTGGGTGCTGTTCTGGTACTGTATCGCATTTTCATCTCCAGGTACTGGCCACTGAGGATGATGTCTCCACATGATGGAGACCAGTTTGTCCCTTAGTTGGAGCTGGAATGTTTTTAACATCTGGCCAAAGAAGTCCAGCAACTACAACCAATTTTTAATTCCATCTTCATGGCATTTTTTCACCATCAGAGAATTAGTTTTGTAGACACTCATAGGCATAAGTGACAGAATAAAACTTTGTCTTATTTCACTGCGGGCATAATATGAGGATGTTTGAGAAGGACTACAGCATCCAAGTGTTCATTAATGTAATTTTCTGCAGCTATAAGACATTTAGAATAATTCCTGGTGGAGTCTAATTAGAGCAGTTAAATTTTTTTTTCAGACTCTCCTTTAATGGAAAGCTCCTTCCTGTGAAATGGAATGTCCCTATTAGGTAAAATTTGCAGGTTTGGGCTGGGGGGAAAAAAGTCAGACAATAGATTCTTAAGCTTTGCAATCATAACCTGGGAAATATAGAAACCTTTCAAAAATATTTATTAATACTTCATAAATAATAATTGCTATTATATTTTTTTCCTTCAAGGCAGGATAAATTGTTTTCAGACGAGCTCTCTTTGTGCTGTGCCTTTTGCATAACAGGTTATACCAGCCCTTTCTCCCATAAGCAACACAAGCAAATGTAAATTTTTGGCATGAATCCAGACAGCTGGCCTCCGTGGGACATCTTCCTTGGTCATGCCCTTGACTCCAAACACTGCAGACAAAAGGCAGCAGTGAATAAGTCACCCTTTTCACACTGGGCTCCAATTACATCGGCTGCCTTTTGTGAGAGGGCGTTTGGATTTCGCGGACAGTCCTTGGGCAGCTGTTGGGTTTGTAGCCATGCCTGAGTCGGAATTCTCATGAATAGGAAGTCCTTGAACTCTGTGGTGGTTCCCATATCCCACAACCATGGGAACCGTGAGAAAGCTCACACTGATCGATTAGACTCTCTGAATCACCTAACTTCTGTCAGGGATGTGAATCTGGAAAGCCAAAATAAGCTTCTTCCACACAGGAGATTTCTCTATTGTGTTTTTATAACATGACTGCGCCCAAAGAAAACCAAGAAATTGTAACTTTGCTCTCATCTGATATTAATAAAATTAATTTGCCTTAGAGTAATAATGACATGTTTCTCAAAGGAACTTATTTTATTTCTTCTTTTGAATAGTGTATCTTCTGCATATTCTGCTGATTGTATTTATAAATGCTACACTATTTTGAAATCTGAAATTAAAAGGCTTTCAAGCATAAAATATGCAAAATCTGATAAGAGCTTCTTGGTCCATTTTTCCCTCCTTCAGCCTTAGTCCCATGAAACCAGGATGGCAGGAGCTATTAACTCCCTGTTATTTACTGGTTATCTAAAGGCTTCATCCTTCATGTGATATCTTAATATATATTAAGTGTTTTCTATGGAAACGATTAAGGTATTACAGGCAGAAAATTCTGATACTGTTTGAGCAGTTTCAAAGCCTGTGATTTCCAAGGAAACAGAGATCCTATTACCAGCCCCCTTCCTACAGGAGTTGCCAATGGCACAGGATGCTGGGAGTCATGTTGTTGGCTCCAGTAGGACTGTTCATAACCTGTGAAGATCCATACGTGAAATATGCCTGACTGGGTTATTTTAAAAACAGACTGTACACAAATTTACCTCAATGATATCCTACCCAGGATTTGGAGATTCTCTTGTTCTCTTTTAGAGAAGACTATTAGTTTGGGAAAAAAGTAAAACGTTGCAGCAAAAGTTGGGCTTTCAATGAAAAAACCCAAACCCTGTGGGCTCTAAATGTGCTTTGCCCAGGGATTCCAGGGGTGACTCAGTTTTTCTTACCTCCAAAATGTGGGTCCTTTTCCACACCAAGGGAATATCAGAGCCTCTCTTGAGGTGTAAGACACTGAACAAATTTCAGCACACTTTTATTACAACGAGGAGAAACGCATGAAAAAAAATTATGAGATTTACAACTCTCTGTACTACCCCATGACCAGCCTTCACAGTCAAGTATGAGACTTGTTTATATCTTTGCCAGGGTACAAGGAAGCTTTGCTGCTGCTGTACCAGGGCCCTTCACTGGTGAGGTCTGGGACAGCACAAAGATTTGCAGCCAAATCCACAAGGGCTAAAGTAGCCCTACAGTCATAGGACAGCCTTGTAAATTTTTTGGAGGCAAGAGGGGGGCAGGATTTTCCAGTGCTGAAATGGGACCTGTGTAATCTTGTTTCCAGGTGTTTTTTTCTTAGTTTCTCTCCCCCACTATTTTATATTGGCTTTACAACATCCTGGTGTATTAGATGTATTGCAAATGATGCCTTAAATATCACTGATGGCTCCCTGAAGTATATTCTCTGTTAAAATGTTCATTCTGATTTAAATGACCAAAGCTACAGAGCTCCCACCAGCTCCCTGAGGAAGCTCTTGAGACTCTAACATATCTCACCTTCCAGTCAGCAAGACTCTCATTTAATTTTGCTTGCCTGTTACCTGCACACACTTCTTGTACCCTAAGAGTGCCATTTGCACTCTAACTGTGATGTGTTATAGCTTAGGATACAAATTACTGAACTGCCTGTTGGTTATGTCTAGCCTTTTGTTCAGAAAATATGTGGATAGAAAAACATATAGCAGAGAAAATGTTAGATAATTTATAGCTAAGCCTAAGAGGTTATTCCCTGGATCTTCTACCTTACTCTATTTTCACGGTTTCCTGTTTTAATTGTCTTAACATAGATACCTAGAGAGAAGTACTAATCCTATCAATTGCACTCTCTAAATCCCAAGTATCTCTGTTCAGGTCAAACTGGAAATCATTTTTAGAGACTGCCTTTAGAGGTCTTTGAATGAACTGTCAAAGTGTAGAAGCTTTAATTTCTGAAAGTTGATTTGGAAGTGGGGAAAAAAATATAAAAGCTGATGTTGCCTGGTTTATTTAAGTTAATGCATCTGGCAGTGAGATTTTAGAGACAGGCTTGGAGATTTAGCAACTCTATTTTCCATGAGTTTATACAGGTATTTAATGAAGGCAGCTTTAAATTAAAATATATCTGTGGGTTCTGGAACAAGAATCTAAGCTGTTCATCTATTTTGTAATACATTAAGTGAAGCTGGTTTGATACAGTAGACTTTGAATAGACTGGCATTAAAATGGAAGAAAAAGTCAATGAAAAATGGGACTGTGGATTTCAAGAAGCCTAAAACTGGCTTAACATTGGACAAGGAAAAATATGCTTGCAGAAAGAGTTTAATTGTCATTGCAAGAGCAACACATTCTCCTTCTGTGCAGTTTAACTACCTGGGATAATGTTCAAGTTTTTGTTAAGCCACATTAAGATAAGGAACAGAGGGTGGCCTTTCTGGATTGAAGAAGACAATTCCCATCCAAAACTCTACCATCAGCACAAAGTGGAATTCATCCAATATTAAATTTACAAATTTTTCTCCTAGGTCTTATCTGTCTTAACCACACAAGTTGTAAACTTAAATGACAGGGCTCTATTTTAGTGTTTGTGCCCAGCACAAAGGATTTTTCATCATGGGCAGCACTTTTGGATGTGAACATAATGCAGTAATGACTCACCTGCAAATGCAAAATGTTCTGCACAAAGAATCATAGGTGATTATGACTTGTATTACAGTGATCCAAAATGAGTCTTGCCACTCACTAAATATGGTTCAGATAAAGACGAAAAGGTACAGGACGAAACAGCATTTCAGGGAGAAATTAATGGTATCTGCACCTCCTGTACAGTGTCAGCAATGTGATAAAGCTAAAAGCATTTTTCCTTTGCTATTATCTCAGCCCTAAGAGCTGATCCTGCAGGAAGTTAATAACTTCTCTTATGTCATCATCATCATCATCGAATCATCATAGAATGTTTTGGGCTGGAAGGGACCTTCAAATGATCCAGTTCCAACCCCTCTGTGATGGGCAGGGACACCTTCCACTAAAGCAGGATTCTCAGAGCCCCATCCAGCCTGGCCTTGAACATTCCCAGGGATGGTACATCCACCACTTCTCTGAGAAACCTTTTCCAGTGCTTCACCGCCCTCATGATGAATAATTCCTTCCTAATGTAATGTAAATATACACCTTTTCAGTTTGAAGCCATTCTGCCTTGTTCTGTTACTACATACCCTGTAAAAATTTCTCACCAACACCTTCAGTCTCTTCAATTTTAGTGATTCTCAGTGCCTTAAAAGATGAGGCAAAGAATTTGGATAAAATGTAAACAGGGAAAATATAGTCATTGAAAGAGACAATCACTCGTGGTAATTTCAAAGAAGTAATTTTGTCCTGCTATATTCAGCTTTTATTCTTCCAGTGGACATTTCCACTTTAAGTCATTGCACCTTTAATTATTTCAGATCCAAAACAGCTGCTTCTTCTGTTTCTTCAGCAGAACATGCAATCAGAGTAACTTTGATGCAGTAAAACCAATCTGAGTTGTGTGGAAGAGAAATGCAAATAGTCAATGGGAGCATTAGTCAGAAGGGTTGCCTGTGCACGACAGTTGCTTTGTAGCCCTGTGATAGAGTGAAAGGAGATGGCACTGTCACCTGCCTGTCTCTTCACCCATCATTAGATAGGCTAGAACTGGTGAAAGTGTCATGTGTGCTGCCTGATATAGCAGGTTGCTGTTCAGAATCGGTTGCTATGGGTCCCAGAGTCACTAAATCCCTTTTTATTCCTATTTAGACTCAAGGTGTATGAAAGGTGCCATATCCCTTTGTTGAAAACTGCAGGCTGGCACTGAAACCTCCAGAAATGACAGACACCCTTTCTTTGAATACCTGCAGCAATCTCAAGCATGTCTTCTGCAGTAGCTAAAAAAACACAAGAAAAACTAAATATTTGTCCTTCTTTTTGTGGAACAGAGAGGGATTATGAATATGGTTTGTCTGTGTGATATAGCTCCCAAGATTTGCTAGTGACTGTGAGTTTCCAGTACATTTCTCATACCTTCCTACTACCCCATAAAAGCTCTCAAAACTCAAAAGGAATCTGACATTTCCAACCCTGGTTAGCCTAAAAGGAATGGTTCCTATTTAAGTAAGGAAATGTGCAACCAAGATAAACTATTCCAGGAGTCTCTGTTTTCAATATAATAACCTAATATGTGTGTGATTAGTGTTTATAGGAAAATCAAGCTGTTGGTTTTTGAAGCAGAGACAACAGCATTTGTTTTCTCCAGTGTGTTTCCACATAGAATCTAAATGTGTTCTGTCTTGTTATTTTATGCAAATTTTTGTTTGGAACTTTCTCTATTTTCTCTGTTTCTGAAACTGGGGGGTGAAACACATATGTAGATTTTTCAGATAGCAAAGAGCAATAAAGTTTATTTATTTAGTTACTGCTCGGTCATTTGTACTGTTTCTGTTGCATGCTCTTGATTAAGACCAGAATTTTCTAGTATTATTGAAATCAATATGTATTTACACAGAACAGTGTGTGTGTATTAAAAATCAAAGCAACTATTATTATGCTGACCGCTGTAAAGGCAATATCAACATGAGGAATAGCAAAGGTTTCTCAGCAAAGAGCTGCATGCTGTTGCAAAAACCTTATCACCTTATTTTCACACTATAATTTGTCCTGTGTAATGATAATTTTTTAATATTCTTCACAATGACCACACTCAAATTATTAAAGGTTGTACAGAGAGTGAGATGGGACCAAAGGGACAGTTTTAAACCTGCAGATGCAAGAAACTCTTTGGTATTCTTTCCATATTGAAAAGAATATTTTCCATATTGTTACTGTTCTTATTGTTTTCATTACTATTTCAATATGCTCTTCAGGGCATTGCAACTAAGGATTTCATTATATCTATAACACTGGATCTGAAGTATTACAAGTAAGAGGTACAGCACATCAAACAATTCTGACTCTTACAGGCATAATTTTAAATTTATAGTTCTATTACTTCCAACTGGGTTTGCAGATTGAACACTGGTTTATGAAGTATTAATTCCTGTTTTATTTTTTAAAATACTGATTCTTAGTTTAAAAAAAAAAATCAATATGTACAATAACATTTTCCCACTGGGCTACAAGCAATTAGAATCCACCACAAGAAAATTCATCTGTCAATTGCAAACATTGTACTTAAAACAAATCCTCAGAGCTGTCTGACTAAGCAAATGTTTAAGCAAACAAATATATTCAAATATTCAAAGATATAGTTGATGTAGTAACACTTTTTGCTGAGCTTAATTCAAAAATCAATGCCATGTAGCAAAGAGAACAACCCCTAAAACAGAGATTAAAACAAGCTAAGACAAAACTGCATATAAATGACAAAATAACCACAGGTATATGAATCTTTATTGCTGAGGAAGACCACATTTCACAGTAAACACAAGAGGTGGAGGTGAGGTGATAAAAAAAAATAACTGTTTCAATAAAAATAATAGGATGTTATCAGTCTGTGGCATGGGCTCAGCGTTTGACAAAGCTCAGATCATACACCAGACCAATAATGTCTCATTCTTATGGGCAACTATTATACTATAAATATGTATTATATAAAGACATAATATTATTCTTTTTGCTGCATCTTACTGAACATAAGACTTAAAGAGAAAATATAAGATTCACTTTTTCATTGTTTTTGAATTTATAGCACACACTCAACTCCCATTTTTATGCTTTTCTTCAAGGTCTCATAGACCTGAGAATTCATAGTTTTAATAAAAGACAATTTTTTTCTGTTTTTTCATGAATCACTTTAAATCACAGGACCTGGCAATAGCATTATAAATCTATAGGCATGGATCAGAAAGATTGGAAGGCAGCATTTGTCGTCTTTGGCTTTCAAGGTACACACTCTTAGATGGGGATCTTAAACATTAAGTTTTAGCCCTTTTCCCTTACTTTCTTTAAGATTTTCCCTATCTAATGGTAAAGCTCAGGGATCCTGGTCCCTGAACTGATGTTATGTGCCCAGAATGTACTGAATGGTCAGCAGCAAACCTTCCTCACATAATTTGTATGCGCTGCTGCAGCGCCAGCAGAGAGAGGTTACAGTGCCCACCGCTTGGTTTAATTGGAGTTAAGTACATCTATTATGTCGGTGTGCCCCATCCACAAGCTGTTTATTTTGATTAATGCATGCATCCCAATGAGTGAAATCTCCATGTGAGACAGAAACTTTCAGGAGAAATAAATGAACAGTTTTGTAGACTAATTTTCCTGAAAGATCTGCGTATCTTTAATGCTTCCCCCCCCCAGCTGGGGTAGGCAGTTTGAGACTCTTTGATAGGATTGCTGCTCAGATAAGAGGTGCTGATCAACTGTAATATTTCACAAGTTGGGACCTTAATAACTGAGACACTCTAAACTACCAGCCTCGCTTAAACATAATTTACTTCCAATTTGTGATAAAAATAACAGTGAGTAAACTATTAGCTAGGATGTAGAGACTTGAAATGGGCAGTTTGAAAGAATAAGATTTGAAATAAGAGAGGAAAAGCAGCAGCTAGGATGTAACTTCTGAAATTTGCTTCAAAGCAAAAATAATACACTGTAAATATATACTGTAAGGGTGTCATGATGGGGGAAAAACACAGGTTAAGTCATCACTTAGAGGAAGGAGGAGAAATCCACTCTCTATAGGTATCAGCCTAGCAGATAGTTTCAAGGCTGTCATCTTCCTTGACTATAACAAAAAAACCTATAAATTTAAAAAAAAAAAAAAAGTGGTTCTGCTTAGGTAGGTTCACAGGAAAGGAAATGGTTCTTGGAGAACACCAGGGGCAGATGAACTTAACTGTAAAGAAAATGTGAGAACAAGGACAAAACCTTTCCAGACAAACTCCATCAAGGTCAGGTAAATTCGAGTCCCTTCCAGCATAAGCTGACTCCTCCTGTGGTTGCAAAGGGAACATAAATGACGTGTTTATGCTGAATGCCTGAAACCAAGGCATCAACCCTGGGCCATCTGTGTGTGTCACCAGCCATGTGTGCTGCAGGAAACGGCTGCGCTGTGGCCTCACACTGAAGGTTATTGAGAGAAAGTACTCTTGTGATCTTATTTATTTCACTGGAAAAGTCAAGGAAATGTAGTGGCCTCAGCAGAGAAAACCTGTGCAGGATCTCACAGAGCCACACCAGCCACATCTCCTGGTGGGAAACAGGGACAGAGAGATTACCTGGGGGAGATTTTTAGAAGGTTAGGACCAAGAGAGACAAGCACTTACCAGAAAGTAGGAGAAACAATCATAGTTGGAATAACAATCCATAAGTTTTCAAAGTTTCTAGATGCTTATCCTAATGAAAATTGAACCTCTGAACCTTCTGAGGTTAACTTATCCCCACTTATAACATCATTAGGAGATAATGTCAATGAAATGGAACACTGTCACAAGACAGCAGTTTCCCACTGCTAAATAAATGCTGAGCCAAAGCCAAGATATTTATTTTCAAAGTGGGAGATATTTACCCTGTAAACATGTTCTGTTCCAGTGACTTTACGTCTGTTATACCAAACTGCTAATGAGGGAGATGCTGTCTGATGCATGTGGTTAAGCTAATAAGAGTTTCTTGGTGTCCTCTTATTGAAAATACATATTTTTATTGGATTAGAGAACAGATCAGCTCAGCATTTCAGCTAATTTGGAAAACAGTTGGTTCATACCAATGCTGTTTCTGATATGCACCCTGCTTCAGGGGTTCTTCACCATAAACAGCTGGACAGCCCTGTTGTCATTCAGCAGCTCCAAAGCTGGAAACTTATTGTCTATTACCTATGCAGGTACAGCTGCTAAATAATCCAGAGGTAGCACATGTTCCAGAAGAAAGAGATGGATATAGGAGCAGGAAGTGTAGACAATTTTAATAGCCACTTATTTTAAAATAAACCTCTATCAGAGGTATAGATTGATTTCTCTCCTGCTTTGACAATCACAGTACTTGAATGTTTACTGCCTAGAAGTAACAGAAAAGCTGTTTGCCTGAAAGATTTTTATTTTTAATTATTTTTTATTTTTAATTATTTTTAATATATTAAAATAAGTCAAAGCTTAAATTAGAAGCTCTAAAATTCAATAAATTCTTCTTTTCTGGCCATACATATTGAGGAAAATATTAAAAGTATTATTTGGGAAAATATTTCCTGAGAGGAAAAAAAAAATCCATTAAACACATTTCTTTTCCCAAGGGCACTGAGTCCCTAAGTCACATTGATGCCAGTAGGATATTTATTATTTCTGGGGCTTAAGGCTCCCTTGCATTTCTATAGATTTGCAGCCTCACTGCTATTATTTATTAAATCACTGTTTCTTCAATAGTGAGAGTTGGATATTGCATATTGCATGGGCCTGAATTGGAAGTTGATACAGGCAGTAAAACTTTAACACCGACTCTTAAGGAAAAGTTTATATATTGTAATGAATTATCTCTTTCTTTTTACACCTGTTGTCATCATTTTTACCATGTGGGCTTTTCTACTACAAGAAATTCAGGTGAAATTACCTAATAAACCCTTTACTTCATTGCCTAGGAGTTTGTAGTAAGGTATTTCCAGTGCCTCCACTCAGTGAGGAGTGTCTCTCGATATCTCAGAAATAAACCAGCCTTGTGTTTGCCACAAGGGCACACCTTTATGCTTTACTGTGTCCCATTTTGTTGCTTGTCTCATGAACTCTCTGAGTGCTTTATTCTCTTCTGAAAGTTATTTTTATAAAAGGAATGTATTTTCCAGAATTAATCCTAGGCAATCCTGTATGGGTTTGAATTTGCTTTTTGAGAAAGCATGTTTTTCAGTAAATATCCATAGCTCCATGGCAATCCTTCCTTGGACCACATACATCAGTTGATGACAAGCTCTACATCTTCCTGCATCTCCAAGTTGCTTCAGCATGCTTTTTTTTTGTGTAGGTTTATGTCAATTCATTTTAATACATCTCAGAACAAATGTCATCAGGATCCAATAATCACAGTTTATTGGGTGGACAGAAAGCAGGCAGTGAAGTCTCTATTGGGATTTTCAGCATCAGTTTATGAGGTGTATTGCAAAACTGAAATCCATCTGATTTCTATCAGCTTAGCTATAAATGTAGGCATAATGATTCTATCCACTTATTTTCAAATCAATTTAAGATAACTATCTCCCGGAATTAGAAGACATGGATCACTGCACAGTTTAGGCACTAATATAGTGGTTTCTACTCACCAATGTCCAATACCACTGATTAGTTTAGTGTCCCACTCCTGTATTCACTCTACATCATTAACAGCTATTGGAAACAGTAGATTTGTGCTGTTTGGGCTTTTCTACACAATCCTCACAGTTTAGAGAGCAGAAAATGCAAAATATTTTAATATTAACTCTTGCAACTGATAAGGTCTAAGGGCACCAGAATGCTAAAAATTATTTAGTCCTTTGGGGATACAAATGTCAATAACTCAAAATTTGCAAATATGGAATGACATATTCCTGGAAAACTTGGACTGAATGAGAATGTCTATTTTATAAGCAAAATGGAACTCTTGTTTTATGTTCTCTTCCAGTCTTCAGCTGTCTCATCCACTTTGCTGGAGTGCAAGTGGGTTACATCAATGCAGTAATGCTGACGGCTGAAACGGGGGCACATCCCAAGTCAGGCGAGGAATTAGCAGGATTTTTATGTAAATATGCATCACAACATTTCAGCATGTACATTATGCCAGAGAAAAATTCAGTTCACAACATGTAAAGAAAGAATTGAGACGTTAAGTTGGGTGCATTTTAACGAGGAAGTTTAATTTGTATTTTCAATGTTTATTTATAGGGAAGGCTTTATAATGAACAGGATGCTCATCTGATCAAATGCAATGATGCAATTAAATTGCCTCTTGTTGAAACAGGTTTTATGGTGCTTATTAAAAGTAAATATAAATAAATGTTTGAAGATCTGTGTGATCAGAAATGCCTTTTGATATCAGATGGAAATATATCAGTGCCTGAAATGCCTTAACTCTTTATTTAAATGTGGCAGATGAGTGTTTATAACATCATTGCACCAGATTACTAAAAACACAACTGACATAACCCATTTGGTTATTTTAAAAGCTTTTGTCAGAGACCTCATGGGAGGCTATTAAAAAAACAATACCAAGTAATCATGGGCTAAATCAGAAATATCCAGGTCAAAGACAGAATCCAGTATGAGAGTAAACTGATCGAAATTTGGAGAACTCCAAAGAAGAGTAAAAACAGATTTTTTTCTTCTGCCAATCTGAGTGAGAAATCTATGGACAGAAACACCCAAACAAGCCACAGTGTGTGCTGCCACTTTTGCTTCTGCCTTCATTAAAGAGATTGATGTAATGAAATGTGCAAAGCAATTAAAGGCATGAACAAATGAGAAAAAATGATATTGAGTGTTTATATTAGTTATGTATTTTCATGGCCACTGAACCTCAGAAAATACACCCCAAGGTAAGCACTATCAGGGAAAAAGAGCTTTTGGGACAATCTCAGAGCTGTCACTGGTTATCTGGGAGAGCTTATGGGAGGGGGTGTCCAGAATCCTGGAAAAGTGCAATTATTGAGACTATCTTTAAAAAATGGGAAAAGAGGGTGGATTTGTCAGCTTAACTTCAATTCCTAGAAAAATCCAGGAGAAAATAATCAAGCAAACAATTTGTAAGCCCCTAGGAGATAACAAAAAAGATGAGTGACAGCCAACATGGATTTGTCAGTGTGGGTTGACCTTGGCAGGATGCAGGAGCCCACTCAACTTCCCTGCCATCCCCCTCCTCAGCAGGATGCAAGGGGGAAGGGAGAATAAGACAGAAAAAGACCCCTCATGGGTCAAGATAAAGGCAGTTTAATAAAGCAAAATCAAAAGCTGTGCATGGAAGCAAAGGAAAATAAAAGATTTATTCTCCAATTCCCATCAGTCCAGCCACTTCCTGGGAAACAGATCTGGGACACAAATATTGTAATTAATAATTTCCTCCTTTTGTCTTAGATTTTACTGCTGAGCAGACATCGTATGGAATGTCCCTGTGGACAGTTTGGGTCAGGCTGTGGGTCCTGGCTGTGTCCCCTGACAGGATCTTGTCCATCCCCAGCCTGCTGGTGAAGGGGGAATGCTGGAGAGGCAGCACCAGTGCTGTGCCAGCTCTGCCCAGCAGTTCCCAAACACTGGGGCATTATCAGCACCTTGCTGGGCACCAGTGCACTGTCAGGGCAGCTGTGGGGTGATGAACTCTGGGCCCAACACAGTCAGAAAGAAATCCTGTCAAACCAACTTCCTCCTTTGGGAGGGTAACAGGTTTCTAGATAGGGCAGAAGCAGTAGATGCTGAATGCATCCACTTCATTGAGGTGTCTGACAATGTTTCACCTGACACTATCATAATAAGGAAGAAAATATTGGCTGGATTAAACTACTATAAAATGGACAAAGAAATGGTTGGAAAGGTTTACTCAAGCCATATGGAAGAAAATAAAGGGTATTTATTGGGATAGAATATGCCAAGTCACTGAAAAAAGGCCCAACCACTTGGGAGGGTGAGAATTCCAAATGATTTGAACAATTTGCACATTCAGTTTGAAACACCTAAGATGACTTCAGGGAACTAGCTGAGCTCTGCAGAAAAAGAAAAGTGATGGAGAATAAGATAAGAGATGATCTCTGAAATTAATGCTATCAGCAAACTGACACTTTAGCAGAAAAGCCAAATACTATTAGGGGATGTACAAGCAGAAATAATCTCTGTAAGATACATGACATAATCTTTTTGCTCTGTTTGGCATGAATGAGGTCGTAGCTGAAGCATGGTGCTCCCTCTACAGTTTGCATTTCAATAAATATTTGCATCAGGTAAAGGAAGAGCAGAGTGATTAAGGATGTAGAAACTTGACTTATTAGAAATCAAAGAGTTGAGACTGATTCCTCAAGAGAAAAGACCAAGTAGAGACAATATTAGTAGTCTTCAAATGCATAAAAAGTGGCTGAAAAGAGGAGAAGATTGAATTGTTACCCATTTTCTTTGTGTCAAGAAATAATGTGCTCTAAATTGTAGAAAGGGATATTTATGTGAGACATTGGAAGAACTCTTTAGTGGTAAAAGCAGTTAAGGACTTAAACAGGTTGCCTGAGAATATGCTGAACCTCCTCCACCAAAGACCTTTAGTTTAGATAAACATGATAAGATTAGTTCAGAGAGCTAATCCTGCCTAAGGTGAAAGAATGAGCTCTTGAAGTTCCTTCCATATATTTTTTCCTTATTTCTCCAAAACTTTAACATTCTAGAGCACAAAGAATCACCATTCAGAGTTATGAACTGAATGCACTTGCTGATGATTTGCACAATGAATAAGCAGGACATTGAAAGAAATGTTTTCTCCAGTTAAAGATTATTCAGAGGAATTCCTGACAGTACTGTGTGAGAAAGATGATAGCAAAGATATCTTGAAATACTTATTCACAGTGCTGGCTAGGCTAGCTAGCAAACTAGGAGAATTTGACAAATTAGAGAGATGACCACAGGAAGTTTAATACAGGTGAAATTCTTGAGGTGCCCTGATCAGGGTCAGGAGTTGGACATGATTATCCTGATGAGTTTCTTCCAACTCAACATATTCTAAGATTTTCTGACTCTAAGTTCTAGGTGTCTGTGCATAGGACACAGGAAAGCCTTCTTCACCCTTTCCCAGTAGTGAAACTGAGCATGAAGAAAGGAGTCCACATTAGCACTTTAAAAGGTTTTTAGGTAAAGTCAGAGGATTTTATTGGGTTTTAACTTGTGTTATTATATGAATTTGGGTCATGCTTTAGCAGAAGTACAGAAGTAAAATTTGTATTGTTTCCTTATTACAGAGAAACTGAATGTCCAGACTGGTTGGAGATGAGTGGGGAATATTAAAAAGCTTGCAAAAATAATGATATTTCATTATTACATCAAATGTATTTCATCTTACAGTTCAAGATCACATAAGCACAGAACACCATTTGTGCCATTCAAAGCAATAAGGGAAATTAAACCCCAGAATATCTCTAATTGGAATATTTTTAGGTTACCTGCCATTTAGAGAAGTTTGGCTTGAAGACAGGACTGTGTAAATCAGAAGGGCAATACAGCAGCACTCACAAATAGGCAGCACTTTTTTAACTCCATAAGACTGCTTCAGATCTCTGTGGAATAGAGGTTTGTATTCTGTTAAAGGGTTTTTGTCTTCTCAGTACCATTATTAGCCATCAGAGTCCACACTGGGCCATTCCTCCCTTGCAGATACTTGATCCATTCCAATTTGCTTCTTTTAAATTAGCAACTCTCTTTTGGAGAAAGAGGTTTTACCTAACAGCAGCACATTCCCCTTCTCAGGGAAATGTATATTCACAGAATCACTGAATGGTTTGAGTTGGAAGGGACCTTAAACACCATCTGGTTCCAACCCCTCTGCCATGGGCAGGGACAACTTCCACTGGATCAGTTTGCTCCAAGCCCTGCCCATCCTGACCTTGAACACTTCCAGGGATGGAACAGCCACAGCTGCTCTGAGTAACCTGTGCCTCCCCACCCTCACATGAAAGAATTCCCTAATATCACATAAACTACACCTCCCCTCTTTCAGTTCACACCCTTGTCCTGTCATTATCTGCCCATGTACAAAGTTGCCACAGTGAGGTCTCCATGGAGATTTTTCTTCTCCAGGGTGAACAGCCCCAGTTCTCTCTTCCTGTCTTCATAGGAGAGGTGCTCCATCCTTATGATCATCCTTGTGGCCTTCTCTGGTCTCATTCCAACAGGTCCATGTTCTTCCTATGCTGTGAGTCTGAGAGCTGCATGCAGGTGGGGTTTCATGAGAGCAGAGCAGAGGGGGAGAATTCCCTCCCTGGTCACACTTCTTTTGATGCAGCCCAGGAGATGAGTCTGCAAATGAGCCTGTGCAGCATCAAATGTGAGTTTACTGTGTCTTTTGAAATAGCCAAGGTGCTACCTGCAGGACAAGCCAAAAAAGATGCTTTTATGCATCAAGACACCAGTGATTCCTCATAACAGATGTCTTCCAAGTCATCAGAGAAAAAAAGCCATTCTCCTAAGGTCACAAAATGTACTATAATACTGTTGGGTTTTGTTGAATTTGTAAGATGAAGAAATCTCTTCCCACCTGCCAAGAATGTCAAGGAGAGAAACCTAGCTGTTTGTGTTTCCTGTCTAAATATATTTGTCTCATATCTCAATAATATCTCAATAATAATGATTGTTGTATTTCTCCCACCAGCAGTCACTCTAACAAAGGGGATAATTGTGCCTCAGAGTCTCTAAACTGTGTTGGTGATCTTTGGGATATAAATGGCTGCACAGAAAACTCAAAGATCATCTTCTTTCAAGGTTTAAGTTTTGTCATAAAAGACAGACAATTGCTTGCACAACTTTTAGATGAGGAAAAGTTATTAGCAGAGTTTAAAGATGTTACTTGTTGGAATATAGCAGTGCAGACTTGACAATTTGAAATTACTGTAAGTGTCACTAAATAAAGTAATGGGGTCAAATCTCATGTGTCTCTAAACTGGTACAGGTCCATGGAGTTTAACAACACTGTGCTAATTACATCAGCAGAGAATTTGCCCTCTAGTTTCAAAGGGCCTGTCACAGACAAAAACGCCTTGCACAAGCACTTATTCTCAGTTTCATATCCTTGGATGTGCTGGTTTGTGTTTATGTAGTTGCAGAAAGTGATGCAGGGATGGATCTGTGCAGTTCCCAGTCCCTGGCATGGCTTTCAGCAATCTGAACATTTTAATTTTGAACTCTGGCACCTTGGAATAAGCTGGAGAAGAACTAATAATTCTGCCTGGTGTCTCCAGGTCTAGAGAGAGATCTGAAATGCTTTTATTGATAGACAATGAACTCTGTAAGTGACTGAGGAGTGTGGAGAGAGTTGAGGGGGGTTCTGCTGCTGAAAAAAAAAAAAAAGACAAAACTACTGAACTACTTTTACTGAGAAAGTGAAAAAAGCAAGCAAACAAAACAGCTCAACATACTGTGTATTAGGCATGAATTCACCTTAGGCCCTTTATATACTTTTTTCATCCTGTTTTCTTTCTGCTTTATTCCCTGCTCAAGCCTATAAGGATTTGACAGCACTGCTGCCCTTTAGCAATACTAGCTCTGCATGGGAGGGCAGCAAAATATTAGCTGGTTTAATGACATTCCCTGACTCCCTAGAAGAGCAGCATTCATCATCATCACTTAAGAAAACACCTCGTCTCAAGTAGACAAGCTCAAGCAGTTTATTGCATCCACATCCATTACAAGGTTGCAACACCTACACCGAGGTTACCAAGAGCCAACATATGTTTTACTACTGCTTCAGAGAAAATTAATGTATTGAACCACAGAGCTAGCTAATTATCCATATCATTGACCCCGACACCTTAATGGAGAGTATTGTTCACCCACTCTACAGCAGCTCACATAGAATTAGCATGAGATTTAACATGTTGTAATTAAGGTCTGTAAGCACATTAATGTTTAGAAAGAAGAAAAGAGGCCACTTTTGGTCTGCCTTACCCCCTCTCTCCTGTTTCTCTTTCAGGTCAACTCTAAGTAGGCTTTTAGTTCCCATATTTGTGTCCCAACCTTGTGTCAAACTGT
This sequence comes from Parus major, assembly GCF_001522545.3. NCBI lineage: Eukaryota > Metazoa > Chordata > Aves > Passeriformes > Paridae > Parus > Parus major. The sequence continues at coordinate 4,782,776 of NC_031773.1, forward strand.
GATGTCCAAGGCAGTTTTCCCTTGGCATCCTAGGACTGTGGATAGGTTCCTGTGTTAATTCAGGCTAGAAGGGACCTCATCCACCCAAGGTCCTGCTCACAGCAGGCTCAGCTCCTCAGGGTTTTTTTTCACAGAGCTGGGCAGCAGAAGCTACTCAGAGCTGTGAGCACAAAGCTTTGCCTCTCAGCTGGGCTGGTCCTGCTGATCCCTGAGTGCCACAGACACCTCTTCCCTACCTAGGGCTAACTCTGCCATGTCTGTGTCTGCTTCCTTTTAATTCTGTTCCTTACTAACACCCCAGCACTTTGTCATCACACTCATAACCCCGACATTTTAAGTCCCAAAATGCAGCTCTAAATATATAATTATTTGTGGTTTCCCAGACACTATCTATTTTCTAATTTCTTTCCCATCATTAATTTTCCTCCTCTTTGCTGACTTATCAGTTGTCTTAAATATTATCCTTTTAAGTCTCCATGGTGTCCAATGAAAAGGAATTAGGCTTCTGAGTGTGCTTTCAGACTTAATCTTGCAATTATCTACTTCATATTGTTCATCACTCCGGCCAGACACTCTCTTTAGGAGAATTATTTGGCCTGAATAAATATCTTCAAAGTCTGAAGACTCAGATTCAATAAAGTTTATGGAGGCTTTCATCTTTATTGATATTATGAAAGTCTGCAGTGTGATTTTTTATTTTTTTTTTTTATTAACCTTGTGGCAGAGTATCTTCCTTGGTCTCATAACAGCACTCCTGTGAAAGAGTTAGGAGAACTGTAGAAACTGCTGTTTTCAGACTTTTGATTCTTCTTTTCGTTACTGGACTCAGAAATTGGATTATAGGACATAACGTTATGGAAAATATTAAGACCGCTGCATAGAACTGAAAAGTAGAAATACAAGGTTTATAAAACATGTTCCAGATTGCTCTAGACTTCTCACAAAAGATATTTTGCCTTGACCCAAAGTTTTTAGTGTATTAACTGTGGGAGCATCTTAGTGTTTATGCAAAGTAACTTCAGGCAACTGTCAAACTTTCAGAAGTGCTGACAATTTTGAAATCCTTAAAAAATCGAGTTCCTCTGAAATGAGCAAAACAACACTGTCTCATGACAAAACTTTCATGAAGCAGACAGAAACATAATAATGGCTTCAGAAGCTGATATCCCTCAGGAAACACACCATCATTTCAAAGCATCAATGCACAGATCTGCTCAGGATGCAGCTGACTGCTGAAAGAGCATCTGCCTAGTCTTGAACCTTTAACCAAATATCAGTATGAAGATTTAGGCACCAAAACCAAGACACTGTCCATGGAAAAGTAATCTTGACCTTGACTGAGTAGAAGGTTGAACTAGACAACATCCTCTTGTCCCTTTCCAATTGTTATACTAGAAATCATGGATAAGATAAACTTTTTTTAGGACATATACTTACATATTTAATTTCCATGTTTATTACTGTCAGCTTAAAACTATGAATTTTATGAAAAAATTAACTAAAAAAATCCAACTCAATGCAACAAAAAAGCTGTAAAATTAAATTAAATGTCACTCTTCAAAATCCAGAGCAGAAAAGACAAAGTTTGTAAGGCAAATACAGTAAATCTATGTACATATTTTAATGGATTAGAAGTATAATACACGTGGATGACTGTCCTATGCTGTGTTTTATTTGCTACACTAAATGCATCATATCTTACAAACCACAGAGAATTGTGCTCCTGTATTAATTACATTTTAAGTGATTTTCTAATCTTTGAACCATTTGACTGTCTGACTGCTGCAGAGAGTGTATTAGAATTTCACACAGCACTGGTATTTGAAAGAATTTAAATAGTAAGCAAAAGCTCTCTATTTTTTGTGTTCCTTCAGCCATTTATTTCTATTAGTATCAAAGTGGCTGTTTTACATTATGCAAACATTCATTGAAAAAGCAAGTTGGATTGTAGGTTAACTCTTTGAGAAGAAATATATGCTGTGATAACATTACCCAGTGTGGATGTGTTACACTTAAGGCGTTAACTTCAATATAAATCATTCTTTATATGAAATAAAAGTGCTTTATTGCTTTATAGCAAGATCCTAAACCACAGTAGATGGATGTTGTAGGATGTAATCTGGGTGCCAGTCAATTGGTGCTTTTTGTAAAGTAAAGGATGAAATTGCACACAATGATATCCAGAAGAACATAAAAATCTGATGTATACCCACAAAATCAATGACTATTTAGAATGAAGCTTGAAAACTTGGTATAAAACACTATCTTTGCCTCATCGAGCTAGGCCTACATCTTGTCCCATTGAGTGGATTTATGGAGGCAGTACTGCAGTGTCTTTAAATGAATGAGAATTCCCTTGCTCCTTGAGGTCTCAGACACACAGTGGAACATTATGACCTGTTGAGATTTCTCTGAGCAGCAGCAAAGGTAATAACACCTTCACTGCCAGGGATATGGTAAATCAAGCTGTCTTTCCTTTTAAGAACATCTTTGCTTGTGAATTGTATGACCATTGTATAAATATATGTTTAGAAAAACAAGGAATTAATTTGTTTTCAGAACTTGCCAGGAATTTTCCACACATGTTCTTGCAGTAGGAAGAGAAAAAAAAATGGAGAAGTGAAAATGTTGGTTTTTTTCTGGAAATGTAATTTTTTTTCTGAGAAAGGCGCTTTTTTCTGCCTTAAAAAAAGCTGTATACATATGGACTGAAAGGCATATTTACTGTTCTTTTTTATTTTCCCTCCAAGAATTTCCTCTGTACCTTACTAACTAATCCTTAAGTAGCAGTTTTCATCAGTAGCTTTCAAATCAGCACAAAGGGAAAAAATGTCATTGCTCCTCCTGAACCTACAGCACAGCAAGGGGGGAGGAAGGAGATGCTAAGTGGCTTGCATTAATCTCCCAGCATGCCAGTGCAGCAAAACCCACCTCCCAAAAAAAATAACCCTAGGACTGTTTCCTACTCATTTCTGCACAGCCAGCCAGCACTCCTTGCTTGCCTGCTCTTTTGGCAAGAATCCTACTGAAATCTTCAGCCCAAAATACCTCTAAATATGGTAGAATATAGATTAAACTTTTATATTTGAGCAGTTCATCTGCTGAAAGAGGAACTCAAGGCTCATTTAGAAAAAGTTCTTCCCTTCCTTCTCAGTTTGTCAGTTTCTGAGTACTGGGAGCCAAACAATGTGAATTTTTGTGCCTTGAATGTTTATTGTTTTACTTTGTAGCTCAGCAAAGAAGAAGAGAGCAGGTGTGGAAGGCAGGGAAGAACAGTGGGACTCCTTCAAGACAGGAAAAAATACTCTCAGGCATGGGGAGAAAAAGAAAGAATAAGCTGCTCTGTGCTACCAGTGCCTACAGTGAAGGAGATGAACTACATTACCAACAGCAGTTCTTCCTTTTGCTCCATGCACCTCACTTTTTGCATAATAAGAGAAAATTATACTTTGTCATGCCATATTAAAGATAATTATCTCCTTCAATCCTTGTGGCTTTCTATGGTTTTGTAGTTAACCCAGTTACAGTCCTTGATATTTGCACAGCAACTGGTTGTTACTGCCTCAGAAGAGAAATTCTTTGCTTGTTCCTGAAGAAGTCTTTTATCAATCCAGATGTTAATCTTGACTATTGGTCATTCAGTCAGCAGCACATGGTCAGCAAGGACTAAAGGAAGCAAATATCCATGGAAGTTGTACTGATTTCCACAGTGAGTTGGAAAGAAGTTTAGGCCTAGTGGGTTTGGAATTCTCTATAGTAGCTGCTCTTCTAACAGACAACCCTTTATAGGAAAACCAGTCATGGAAGGAAATGAAAATCCAGGGGATGGAATTTCGGAAGTCCTATAGGTCTGTACATTCCCAAAGCCTGGAAATCTGATGATGTCCTTGAGAGTATCACAGAGTTCATTCTCACTGATACAGTTGGATGAATGGCTGGCAGAAAGATGTGAGTCACAATTGTGAAAATGGTCCAAAGAGAAGAAAAGCAGACCAGTGAAAGAGATGCCTTGAGTGAGAGCAAGGGATAACTCTACATCACTGAATAGAGTGCACCTTCCAGTCAGTGACTTCAGAAAGCCTACAGGATGCTGCCAGTATTGGATACCTGAGACATTCCAGTGCACTAAAGGACTTGCAGATTGTGAAATATTGTGGATTTCTTATCCCTGGAAATGTTCAAGGCTATCTTGGATGGGGCCTTGAACAACCTGGCCTAATGGAAGGTTGAAACCAGGTGGTGTTTAAGTTCCCTTTCAACCCAAATAATTCTATGATTTTATGAAATGTAAAACCTCATGTTCCAGTATTTAAGAACACAAAGGCTTGGTTTTGCCTACAGACCAGCACTGGAGTCCTCCTTGTCTCAGAGTTTTCTTCTTCAGACTTGCAGGAATGCAGTCACACACAAGGGCAGGATGTTTGGGTCCCTCACGTGAATTTTTACTTTTTGGCAATACCTGAAAACACCAGCTGGAATAATGGCACCATGCAAGAACACAACAAAGGACAGTAGGATTCTCAAGTCACCTATCATTTTAATAGACAAAAGAATGAGAGAATGTAAATATTATCATTCCTGCTGAGCAAACAGGGAGCTGGTATCACTCAGAGAGGTCAGGCGGATTAAGGAAGAAAACCCAGATCTCGTGACTCCCAAGCCAGAGTCTGAACCACACAACCACAGTTGTACTCTTGACAGAGCTGCTCTCTCTGGGTTTTGATCAGCATATATTGCTTCCAGCAGTTACTCTGCCTGGTTTCCACATCCCTATTAAATTATTCTATAGATGATGTAAAAGGTCATGGGGGGGGAAAACAAAGCCCACATGCAAAAGTGTTGAGAAAAATGCCACCCCTTTTCTGAAGGCTTATTGTAAAATAAATAAATAAAGTAGTATTAAAGAAGGAAAAATTACCAAGGGAGTCATAAAAAGTTAGCTTTAGGCCAAAGAAATGCTGCTTTTCATTTCTATATAGTACATGAGAATATTTTGTGGACTAACAGTGCATGAATAATGTTTTATTAAAATGTATATCTTTACAGCTTTATTTTATCAGGTCCTTCAAGGCCTGGCATAAAAAAGGTTTAACAAGTTTGACACATGCTGATTTAGCATTTATACCACAAACTGAATCTGCTTTGTGAGGGAAAATAGGCCAGCTTTCAAAATACAAACACTGTGAAGTATTCAAAGTGAAACAAAACAAAAGTGAGAAGTGGGAAGAACGAAAAAAAGAAGAAAAATGCAAACCATGATCATTCCAAACCTGCTGTGCAAAGGTTTTAGATTAACTTTGAAAATATATTGTATTAAATGTTGTAATACTGATGATTGCAGCATCCAAGTTTCCTAATGGAATATGCAAATCTGGTTGGTAGGATTCAACTAGAAGTAGTCAATGAGGGTTTTTTCCCTTTATTCTTTCAAATGAGCCCAAGATCTGGCTCTTCCTGAGCCACATTAACCCTTTCATCTACCAAACACTAAAAGAAAACCTTTTTCAGAATGTAAAAGAGTTTAACAATTTTAAATTAATGCCACATCTTCTGTTGCAGAAGGAGGCATTTTAGAAATCTCCTTGTTCAGCCTCTGTCTCCAACCCAGAAGAAAGTGCTGCCAGCCCAAATACTTTGGAGGAAATAGTTTTTTCTGTGCTAGGGTAAACTGTGACCCAGCTTTCCGTGATATTGAAGTTAGTCAACCCTCAGCTAAACTCTTCTCTAACCTGACTTGACTTTTAAAATGTTTTTAAGCACAATTTTTCTTTTTTGCACAAAGCCTGGATAGCTGGCACATTTCACAACTTTGCACTTCCATTATTAAAATTGCCAGATGGAGACCAGTTAAAATTATTTTTATTTCTGATACTATGATATTTTTGCCCTTCTGCTTTTCAAGTAACCAGATGGGGGTTAGCTAAATCCTCTGAGCTACTTGTTTATAAATGGACTGTAGAGACAAGTGTATAAATCTATATGCTCAGGTTGCTGGAACAGCTGCAGCGCTACAATAGGCAGAGGATGGATAACATATCCTTTTTGTTAACAGGACACCATCTTTATAGATCTAATCAATAAACTAATTAGGATTTGAGGTGTACCAGTGCCCAGCTTCACACTGGGGCTTTCATGCTCTATCTACATTTCCTATATTTCTGCCAAATTAGAGACAACAGAAATTTGCCTCTGTCATGGCACGTACCTGAACTTTTATTTCTTGGTATATTAAAGAGCAGAGACACACTCTACATCATAACTTACCATGTCTGTTAGAAGGAAAGATAATTTACATGAAGCCACTAATGTTTTCTCTGAGAAATACTTTTTTATGACATTCATTTAATCTAAAGATTATCTACAATATTTTGTCTGACCCCTGTATGCTCTTTGTTTTAAAACTCCAAAGCTTTCTAATACCTCAAAACACTTATAGTACTGATCATAACAGAGGTAATTATTTTTTTATTTATACAGCAATTTCCCCTCTATTTTTTAACTTAAAAAATGCCAAATCTACTTGGATGGGTATAGGTGGACACAGACACTTTCTGCAGCAATCCAGGGGAGGGAAACAGTGGCAGTTGTCACATTCCATTGCAATTTCCCAAAATAATACAGATATAATTTATAAAGCCTGAATATCAAAAGTTAAAATTAACAGACCTGGTCTCATTAACTACACATCACAGTTTTGATGAAACCAACAGTCCTTTACTTACATGCATCTGTTTGAAATGACTGAATACAGGAATTGTGTATCAGAAATTCTACAATTTATTAAGCTGTGTGGAAAGGTCCTTTGTCATTTTAGAAACAGAGTAATTTATAATTTTAGCCAACAGTTTTTATCTTAACTACTGCCTAATGTCAACTAGAATAAATCTTTCCTTAATAGTCTTCATAGGCAATAAATATTGGGGTGTGGGAGAGGTTATATTTCATGTGGGAGCAGGTGTGGTCAAATATTTGGTAACATTTACAGAAATTTTAAGCCATTTGTTTTCTTTTTAGCCAATATTTAACATGAGATAGGTTCACATATTCCTGAATAAACAGCATAACTTCATACAACAATAGCCAGTTTCTTTCCATTGTGTGTTTTACTGCTAGGTAATTCAAAACTGAAATCATTGTAGGAAAAAGAATAGTTAGATTGGGTAATGGGGCTAATGGAAAGTGATAATTGAGGAAGCTATGAAAATTGGAAATTTTGTAGTCTAATAATAAAAGAACAAATGTTAATTTTGACTGCTTCACAGTAATCTGCACAGAAGAAGATTTGTGTAGCAATAGAAATCTGATCAATGAGGAAGTTGTCTTGGGATTTTCATACAAATTGTCAAGCTCTGCACATCTACTTTTTCTAGTGGCATATTATCCTCCTTGTTTAGTTGCTTCTCCTATGAATTTCTATTTCAAATTTAACTTCTAAACCCCTTGTGAATATAGTGCTGTGAAAACATGTGGTGGCTTTAGCATTGGCTAAAATCACCAATGCACTTACTAATTTTTGCTGTGAAATATGGATTAGGAGAAGGGCAAAACAGACTCAAAATTTAAAAGGTATAAAGAAACTTTGTGAAACCACCACATAACAGTAGGACACTATGAATTCTTACAGCACTCTCCAACCTATGCTGTGTGTTCTGTGGTGAATTTTTCTTGGTTTCAATGTCAATGGTTCTGAAACTCTATCACAGATTTAATTTAATGCCTCCCTTCTCGTACTATTTTGTTCTTCTTCGGTTTAACCTTCTTTTCCATTTGGAGAGTGATAATAAGGGTTAATTGCTGCAAGTGCTCGTTGATATAAATCAGCTGATGGCTGCTGATGAGTGAGCTGGGGAAGGTCTGCAGAGCAAGTTGTTTTGCTTTGTTTCCAGCTCAGCATCGCGGGCGGCCCAATCCTCTCTGCAGGCTCTGCTCCCACAGAGTTGTCCAGATGGTCTGGCTCCGACCGCCTTTCCTTTCATGTAAGGTGGGGAAGTGGTGGGGAAAGTTTGTGTCTGCCTGAAATGACTCATCCCCCAGATCCCCAGGCCTCATCTGCTGCACAATCCTCAAAAGATCCCAACGTGTGCCTTATGCCATTGTTTTCCTTTTTTCTTCCTTTTTTGTAATAATCTCATCACCACATCTTGCCCCTTGAGCCCCAGAAAGATGTAGGGGGGCAGATGTTGCCCCCTGTATTATCTCAGTAATGTGGCAAGCTGGAGAGTGACAGGCAGGACATGTCAGGATGGCTCTGGCAGGCTACAGGCACAGCACAGCAGATGTTTCAGGGATTGAGGAATGTTGGGAAAAGGCTCGATTTACAGGTTTGTGAAAGACATAACCTGGCTGAGATGTACTGGAGATCAGACTCCCCCCATTCTCCTCTGACAGCCTGACCCTCTGCTAGTAAACCAAACACACAGTGCTCATGTTTCAGTCAAATCATAGATGGAACAGCCAGGAAGATTTTAAACTGGCTTGTTTAGAACGACAGGTCAAAGTCCAAGCAGCATAAACCCAAAATTTTACCTGCTCATCCATTAAATCCTTATTTCTAACATGAAGTAATTCCTTTCTGTACCATTAATTAAAATCAAGGGAACTGGGAATTTATATTTTAAAAATATGATACAGTTATCTTGTTGAAAGCCTTCTGATTTGAATAAACAGATTTAGTATCTCTACCCATAAACAGTCTAAAATGGATGGAGTGGGAGAAAAAATAAAAGCAGTGGAGATGATTTTTGGATCTTAGGATGACTGGTTGGAAAGGACCTCAAAAGGTCTCTAGTCAAAGCTGGGACAGCCATGAGGTCACACCAGGTTGATCAAAAGAGGAATCTGAAAAATGGGTCTCTGTAAAATGTAAAATATACTTGCCATAAAAGGGTATTTGAAATGGAGATCATTTGTGGAATTAGTGAATGAGTGGAATAGGAAGTGCCTAGAGGCTGGTGCTGTGAAGATCTGTGACCATCAATAAGGTCATGGACCATGGATGGCAGGAGAAGCACTAAAACCACAGCCTGCATCTGCACTGGCAGGACTGAGAGTGCACACCCATCAGGGATGTGGCATGGTGATGCAAAGGTGTCTCCCCTGTGCTGATTTTAGCCAAAACCAGCACACTCCACTCAAGCAAGAGACACGAATCAAACCCCAGGATGTGTTATTCCATAAGCACCTGTTAGTAATACATGGAGGCTTCATCCTTGGAAGTGTTCAAGGGAAGTGGGATAGGAGACAGAGCAACCTGGTGAAAGGTGTCCCTGTGCAGGGTGGCAGGGTTGGTACGTGGTGATCTTTAAGGTCCCTTGCAACCCAGCTCATTCTAGGCTTCAATTTCATTTTCTGACTCAAGGCTACTGTATCCATGCACTTGGTGGTAAATAATCGATGATGATTTGTTTGGGGTTTTTAAGTTTAAAACATAAATGATATTGTGCTCGATGCAAACAAAGTCTCTCCTGGACTTCATTATGTTGGATAAAGATGGATTTGTCCCTAGACTGTGTTGCCTAAGGATGAATGATCATGACATGATTACATTCAGTACAGCAAACTGAGCACATACCTGCTAGTCATTCACGTCCTGGTGCTTTCAAAGAGATCATTTTCCAAAGGAGAAGAATTCTGAATGAAACTGATTGGAAAATAGACAGCTCTTTATTCATGGTTTATTAGATTATCATAATTCCACAGTGAGGAAAGAGGATACCTTTGGCTGGAAGCTTATGCCATCCCAGTAGTATGGACAGCAATTTTAGAGATACAGCAAGAGAAGATGAGGGGGGAAAGGGAGGAACAGGGAAAAATGAAAATTTATGAAATGTATCAGGTTGTAATAGAGAAGCCAGAGGCAGAGCAGGGGGTGGCTGTCAGGACTACAACCAAGTGGGAAAAGCTGAAAGTGTGCCAGGGGCAAACAGCAGTGCTATAGCTCAGGGGAGAGTGAACATTATTGCCACATACTGGTATTGTTGCTGGTAAGGCAGGAACAGTCTTTGGCTCTGGGATAGCCTATTTACTTCAAAATGGTTCTTCTATCACTCTTTAATTTGGGAATTCCTGCCTTTTAGGAACCCTTTTCTTGTGTTATTGGAAATGACATGATTTCTAAGAGTCCAATGTATTTTTCATTCACTAGGTTATTTTCTTAATTATATTTGCTGGAGATAGATTCAATTGCAGTTTTGTTCACCTTCAATTTCTGTTCCTATTTCTGAAGCCTTTGGCAGTCTTTCAAAGAGTGTCCATACACACTGAATTTAGTCCCTCAGCTTTAGATGACAGCTCTCAAATTCACATGCAGTGCTTGCAGAGGGGAGAGCACCTTCCCTTTCCTCCTCCTCTGAGCAGACCTACAGAATAAATCCTGATCCAAAACACTTCATTGATCTTGGTAAAGCTCTACTTTCTGCCAAACTCGATGGCTGATGAAGCTGCAGCTACTATACTTCCAGTCTGGTGCAAGGGTTTACAGCAGAAAATAAATATTCTGTGCTATATTAATGTCCAAGTGTTGTTTTTCCATTCCAGGTGCCCAAAAGCCATCCTGACACCCAAGTCAAGATAGTTTCCCATGACAATTTTGCTCAGACAAGAGTTTGGAACACCAGTTTAGGTGGTTTCACAAAAATCATTTTTTTCCTCTGATGGTGGGGGAGAGGGGCCAGATGGGAGATGGGGAGTAGGCTTTTGCTTCAGCAAAAAATATTTTCAGAGCTGGAAAATATTCAGCATGTACAGGTGAGGATAAAAAATGACACTGCTTCTCCATGCTGGGCTGAACACTCTTTTAAAACAATTTATTTTAAAGTAGTTTCATACTTCCTTCCAGATATGAACTCTTGGTATAGGTTATCTCTATCCAGAGGTAAAATTTTCAATAGTACATCAGGAAAGGCAGAGGTGAGCAATGGATTTCTCTAGACCCTGGGTGACAGATATTTTGGTTATGTATTTCAAACATAGCAGAATCATTTGCTCATATCACGCAAGAACAATGAAATTTGCTTCAAATTCGTAGAAATTTAGATACCTAGAAACATTTATTTGGTATGGATTATCTTAAATATGTAGATTGGGTTAATCTGCCCTGAAGAGGAACTTTTATTTGCCCTACCATGGCCATGGTTAAGGTTATGTCAGTTCAGAAAAGGCAGCTGGGCTGCCCCACATATGCACAAGCTGCTCAATCTTTCAGCAAAAGGGGAGATATAAGAAAAGATACAAAATATTTGGCAAAAAAAATTTGATTAATTAGAATGTAACAAATGTAACCCAAGAGTTCCTTTACAAATACTGTTCCCTTATGTCACTACAATGGAAAAATGGCACTCAAGGCTTTGTATTTTACGTCCCTAGGCAGTCTAGTGTGGGAGCTCAGGACCTCTGAACAACAAACTAATACGATTTTGTACAAGTTTTTCATTGCTTACATTATGCACTTATTTCTGTATTTTAAAACTGCTGTTCACGTGATCACACATCACTTGATTGGTGCTTTTATCTTGTCCACGCTATTTTTATGTACTCTTAGGATACATGACTGGTCACAGTGTAGGTGTTTAACTGTCTTCTGTTATCTGATTCTTGTGGATTTTTTCTTTGGTTTTAGCTTCTTTTTTTTTTATTTTAGAACAGTTTATGTCTCAGTAACTTTGACAAATTCTAGAAGGTCTGATAAGAAATTCTACAGGCGGTTTGGTTTTAGTACACTATGGCTAAAGTTGTTTAGATATATTGCTACAGCTTAGGGAAGATTGTGGCTGTTCATGACCAACAGAGCACAGGTTAACTGGGTTGAACACAGGCCAATTAATATCCCAAACAGGTCTCAGCTGGATGATTGTGTTTTGGGGGGAGTGTTAGGCCCAGTGTTGTGCCAGGCTGTGATATCTATGATGTCAACATGAAGCCAGAATTCACAACTGACATCATGGAATGAACATGGGTTTTAGATTCAGCATTCATAACCTGAAAAGGTTGCTTACTTCTTAAGGAGGTGGTAACTAAAAGAGAAAAATAAGAAGTCTCAGGGGTATTTAAAGCAGCCCAGTTAGTTACTAAACACCTCTTTCTGTAAGAGGAAAAAGCTTTCTCAGACTACTGGGTAAGGAATAATTAGCAACAGCTGGAACTTTACATTTGCAGACAAGCTACAAACTAAAAGAGAAATATAAATTATCTGAAGAACCTACCATGAAAAGCACCACCATCTTTCCCTCCTGGTTTCCTCAGGCTGAGACTGAACTCCTTCCCAGCTGTCGAACAACAGAGACAGCTAGAATTAAACAGGTAGAATTAAACTGGATGTTAGGTAGAAATTTTTTACTATAAAGGGATGTGAGGAATTGGCACAGGTTGACCAGAGAATCTGTGGCTGCCCCATCCCTGGAAGCGTCCAGGACCAATCTGGATGGGGCCCTGAACAGCCTGTTCTGGTGGAAGGTTCCCTGCCCATGGCAGAGGGGTGGCATAAGATGATCTTTAAGGTCTCTTCCAATACAAGGCATTCTGTAATTTTATGATCTACTGATCTCTGCTTGCCTGATATAACAGGAACCTGTGATATGGAAGTTTCCCAAGGATGTCCCATGAGTTATCAGCAGCAAATCCAGTCCAGACATGGGGGACTCCACCTGAAATAGGTCCTGCAGCTTCCAGAGAAGCGTGGATTTGCTTAGGCCAAACACCCAAATGAGGAAAGAAGGGATTTTCCCTTTCTCTTCTACAGGCCAAACTTTACGACGTGCAATTTTCAAGACTTCCAGTGTCTAGAGGGTAGTGCAATGTTCTAGAAAGCTGCTTCTATTAATCTCACTCTTTTTGCAGTCTTTATTGGTTGGATTTTGTCAGATGAAGCAATGAATGTTTATGCCCGAGGTTTAGAAAGCAATAAAAATGTTTTATTTTCAACATGGGGACCTGTGCTTCCCTTTATTGGAATCACAGCCTAGGCCTTGTCTGGGAGAAAAATCACTAACATGCTTGGGCTTGTGTAAATGAGGCCAGCAAGGGAGAAAAGAGACTTTGGGTATTTTTTGAATGGAAAGAAAATATCTCCTGTAAACAAATTATGTGTGTGACTATGACCTGTTGCATATAAAATAATTTAACCTGGGCTACAATAGCTATTAATGCTTTGAAAGATACAAAACTTATGAACAGATGTAGGAAGAAGGAAAGG